>NC_072733.1:4174708-4316447 GCF_026930045.1 Uloborus diversus
ACCGGAAAATGCCGAGAGTTCACGAAGTTAAACCCGAACGTCGTCGAGTGGTCTCGAAGAAGCACGTGTCGAGTATTTGGCTGCTACTGAGCTTTTGCCTCATATACAACAGTCAAAATGTTTATATCATTGTTCATCATACTGAAGAAGGATTTCTCATCTTGTTAAAAGCTCAAATAAATGGTTTTGTGGGTCATAGTATTATTCAGCGTAAGTATGGCATAACAACTGTAGCCGTTAATTGCATACATGATCCTGAAGATTTTTCTCACTGGTTGTTTGCCTCTCTCGTGCGAGGTCCCAAAGGTTTCAAAGCTCCAACGAGAGGTACTTTTCGTTGTATACGATCTACTAGTAATTCATGATTTAATGATGGCGTGTGGAGGGAGCATTTTTTGAAACATTTATGTTTATCGCCGGACATTTCACATTACATTGCTAATTTTATTTGGTTATTTCTTTAAATTTAGGTAATTTAGGGATCTTTGTTTATTTATTGTTTGGCACCCGACTCAAAACTACTTAGGTATACTTACATTAATTTAAGAACTGAGTTATTAAGGTTAATTAAAAACTCTAAATTATTACAAAAATATATACTTAGGTATACTTACATCAGTTTAAGAACTTAGTTATTAAGGTTTAATTAAAATGGTTTATTATTTTTTGCTTTTCAGTTTTTTCGGCGGTTTAATTTTTTTGTTAAAAAGTTTTTATTTTATAATTTTTTGTGGCTATAAGCTACTAATGTGGCTATAATCTGTATGCTTATATTTTTGATTACTTTTAAAATAGCTACCTACCTTACTTTAGCTATTAACATATATTTAGCTATTAACATCTGTTGTGTTACATAAATAATTTTAAAAAAGCAGGCTTTATATACTAACATGGGTAGGCCTACAAAAAATGCTGCTCGGATGAGGAAAAGATGTTTAGAAGAATCTATTAATGAGAAAGAAAAAAGGTTGGAAGCAAACAGAAAGAGAATTACATTAACACGTTCACAGGAGAGTTTAGGTAAGCGCGATCAAAGACTGTCGAGAATGAGAAGCTACAATAACGATAGTTTATTGCAAGAAGATGATAAGCAGCGCGCTCGTCGTTTAGATATAAGAGAGCGACTTTCAAATGAGAGTGAAGAGCAACACGCTCATCGTTTAGATCTGACAAGAGAGCGACTTTCAAATGAGAGTGAAGAGCAACACGCTCATCGTTTAGATCTGATAAGAGAGCGAGTTTCAAATGAAATTGAGGACGTCGTGTCTATACAATCCGTTCCATAGATGAGTCTCATGAAATTGCTACCTATGGAAAGAAACCTCCAGATAATGTTGTCCCGAAATATGTGAACAATTGTGGTGGACTTTTATCAGAGGTAAAACTTGCTGCCGAATCTCGTGTGATGTTGAGACGTAACATATCAGTATCTGACGTCCTCGTCAATGGTGCAATGGGTATTTAAAAAAAAATAAAATGGCCATCAATACGTAGGGATCAACTAGAGGAAGGAGAATTACCGGACTGCATATTAGTTAAGTTTGACGATGAAAGCATAGGAAGCAGACTAAAAGATAGCGATGGTTGTGTCGCCATACCTCCAGTGGTTGCAACTTTTCAAGGAACGAAAGGTTATGGTGACATTGAGCACAGGATGTTGCCAATAATTCTATGCTGGGCCGTCACGGTACACAAATTGCAAGGTACGACCCTTGATAAAGCTGTAATAGACCTCGGAAAGAAAGTGTTTGCTAAAGGACAGGCATATGTGGCACTGAGTAAAGTAAAAACACTTGAGGGTATTGCTTTATCTAATCTAGAGCCAAATAAGTTACTACACAAACCTCACGATGAACGAGCTTTAGCAGAAATGCAGAGACTGAGAGCTCTAAATCAAGAGACTGACAAATCTAAAGCTCATTCATCGTTTTTTTTTTTTTTTTTTGTAATACACAACTCAGTAATAAAAAATCTGTGAGCGAACAATAAATCACTCCTAATATCTCACCTTTAGATAAGGAATTTTTCCAAATTTACATGGGACCAAATTCTAGGTATACTCTTTCCAATAAAAAAACAACTATCGAAATCAGACTATTCTGTAAAAGTTATGCGTCGTCTTACACGAAAAAAAGTAAAAAAACCTTTGAGTGAACAATAACTCACCCCTGTTTTCCATCCTTTAGGATAGGAATTTTTTTTCCAAATTTATATGGGAACAACTTCTGGGAAAATTCTTTCCAATGAAAAAAGAACTATCAAAATCGGACGAACCTGTGAAAAGTAATGCCTGGTCATACATGAAAAAAAAAAAGAACTTATATATACGGTTCGACTTGAGAACCTCCTCCGTTTTTTCGTCGGTTAAAAAACTAATCCTAATTACAAATACCAGAGATTGAGAGGTCTACACTACCGTGGGCAGGTCAAAGGCAGTAACTGCATTTTTTTTTTCATTTTTTTTTTTTTTGCATTTTGTCATCTATTGTACGTTAGCTTTGTTGTACAAACTAACTTATTTGGTTTCCGCTGAAAAAAATATATAACTCCAACATTTTCTTATTGTTAATACTACTGAATCCAACACACATTTCTTCAAATATCTCGAAAACTCATTTCTGCAGATACTGCCGCTTACCTGCCCACGGCAGTACACACGAGAGACATACAGGTCTGAAGCTCATTCATTGTGAGCTTTTTTTTTTTTGTAATACCCAACTCAGAATCAAAAAATCTTGGCGTGAACAACTAATCACCCCCTCTCCCCCCCCCCCCTTAGGGTAGGAATTTTTCCCTCAAACTTATAGGGGAATTACTTCAGGCTATACCCTTTCTAATAAAAAAAGAATATCCAAAATCGGACTATTCTGTAAAAAGTTATGTGTGGTCATACATTAAAAAAAAATATATACGTGTCGACTTGAGAACCTCCTCCGTTTTTTCGTCGGTTAAAAATAGTATGTCACCATCACTAAACCTTGCCCTATTTTTTCATACAAATCCTGAATATAAAAAATGTTTGACGACTGGCACTGAAAACTAACCCTAATCATAAGTACCAGAGATTGAGAGGTCTACACTGCCGTGTGCAGGTAAAGGGCTATAACTGCAATTTTATCTTTTTTTTTTTTTTTTTTGCATTTTGTCATCATTGTTTGTACGTTAGCTTTGTTGTACAAACTAACTTATTTGGTTTCCGCTAAAAGAAATATAATTCCAACATTTCCCAGTTGATAGTACTGAATCCAGCGCACAATTCTTCAAATATCTCGAAAACTCATTTCTGCAGATACTGTCGTTTACCTGCTCAAGACAGTACACACGAGAGACATACAAGTCTGCATCTCATTCATCGTGAGTTTTTTTTTTTTCTTTTTTGTTATACCCAATTCAGCATCAAAAAATCTTTGAGTGAACTACTAATCGCCCCCCTTTCCCCACCCTTAGGGTAGGATTTTTTCCCTCAAATTTATATAGGAACAACTTCAGGCTATACCCTTTCCAATAAAAAAAAGAATATTCTAAATCGGACTATTCTGTAAAAAGTTATGTGTGGTCATATATAAAAAGATTTGTGAGTGAACAACAAATCTCCCCCTTTTCCCACCCTTAGGGTAGGATTTTTTTCTACAAATTTATATGAGACCAACTTCAGGGTATAACCTTTCCAATAAAAAAAGAATTATCAAAATCGGACAATTTTGTAAAAAGTTATGTGTGGTCATACATTAAAAATCTGTGAGTGAACAACAAATCAACCCCCTTTTCCCACCCTTAGGGTAGGATTTTTTTTTCAAAATTTTTATGGGACCACCTTCGGGGTATACCCTTTCCAATAAAAAAAGAATTATCAAAATCAGACTGTTCTGTAAAAAGTTATGCGTGGTCATACATTAAAAAAAAATATACGTGTCGAATTGAGAACCTCCTCCGTTTTTTCGTCGGTTAAAAATGATTTCAAGAAGCGGAAAGGTTAAAATTTGCTGCCTATCGCATGCAAACACTCGCCAATAAATTTAGGGCGCCAAGGAGCAAGAAGTTGGATGCTCCCCACGTGTCGCGTGCTAACGGCAGCTTCCTCCCGATTTCAAAGTGGAATGCAGTCTCTACCCATCTTCACTCTGAGGTCAAAAAAAGACAATAACGCCGAGTAAATCCAAAAATCCAAATACATTCATATATTACAAGGTTGTTGCCTGAAACTAACCTCATACCGGATGAAACTTTGAGTTATTGGAAGCAAATTAAACCGTAATGGTATATATTTTCATAAATGTAACACATTAAAAAATAAAAATGTAGAAAAATCGAGAAAAAGAAATAACTGAAGTCGTAATATCGAGGATCGACTGTATCCAGTCAATTCGTGAGTTAACATTTTCTAAATGTACGCCCCCAGTCGGAAAGCAATATAAAATAGAACAAATAAAAGAATCCAAGAAGTAGCTTAAAAAATGTATTTTATTGTAGAAATATTTGTATATATTAATTGAAATTACCTCAACATTACGAATAAAATACTAAATATATTATCAGCAAGTTCAGTCAATAATAATGGCTTAATAAACATTTAACAGTAATTTGTAAAGAAGTTATTTGCTGTTCGTAAGCACACACCGAAGAAAAAAGAACGTATCTTTTGACATACAAAGATACATGTCAATGCAAATCCAAGATACACATACAACCTATCATCTAATTTTGGGGCTATATATCCATTTAGAACTATTACAGGAACACATGTATGTAGTTATACCAAATCCACCACAAGACAAAGATCTGCATATCAATGAAACATTAAGAACATTCGGAATTCAAACAGCACTGTTCCCATTTGCAATTACTTCAATATCTCGTTCACAATGAGTCTCCCATTGATATGAAATAAGATAGATTTCTACTTGCGATGCATCCTCTGAGAGTAGCAAACTTCTATCCTAGACTCAGGAACACTGATATTATCCTTCAAGAACATCAAGTCAGATATATATCTTATACTATGCAATAATGACTACATGAGCGTAGCCAAGGTGTGCGTGTCAGGGCACAGCTACCCACCACCCCCAGTGACATAAAAAAGAACAACTACACTTCTTTCACGGGAAAGATAGACTAAATGTAAACGAAGAAATGCGCCATTTGGCGAGGCCAATCACGTGTTTGACTTGGACAAGAACAAATTGGTGCCAAGCAGACGGAGAATGCGAATAGTATTGGTTTACTTTTTTTCTTGTTGCAGAAAATTTTTTACAAAAAGGGCATTTTAGTGGTAAATCTTCTGGCAATCTATTTGTTTACTTTCAGTCTATTTTTTCGTGAACAGATTATAGTGAGAGCATAGTACCAGATTCTCGTAAACGTCAGACTATTTTCGACATAGCTTTCGACAGCATTTTTGGTGTAACTAATCAAAATGAAATAAAATTAAAAGTCTTCTCGCGGTTTAAGTAGAAAAACAGGGGCTTAGACAATTTTATTTGCCTTAGGATGTACTCCAGTTCTCCCTTCGAATATAATCATATACTTAGGCGCGTTTATATAGAAAATGCAATGAGCTGGCGTAATGTCTTCTTTCGAAAAAACCCGTGTACATTGAAACCTGCAGTTGACCAGTACCTACTCTGAATTTTCCTGCTATACACATGGTAAGCATTAGGTTGCAATGAACCTGCTTTTTTTAACCAATGTAAACGGGCTCTTACAGAAAAGATTTATTAAACGAAAGTGCCTGGCTACGCCCATGAACAACTACTATATTACCAAATGTATTTAGGTAGCTGAAGCAAAATTTAATTTTGAAGAAAGCAATGCTCGGAAATCAATGAAGAGTTGACTTTTGCAAATGTATTTAAATAGCATCATTTTGCAATTACTTTAGAATCAACAACATATTTTTCGGAAGACGTTTGACTCAAAACAAGGTTAGCACACATTTTGGTGGTTATTCAAGAAAATGCATGATTCGTTAATATTTTATTTAAATTGTTTTTTTTTTTTGTTGTATGAAAATAATTACAAGAGCACATTGAACAATTTGAAATTTACATATGAGCATTATATGATTAATTTTGTAATTTATTATCATGCAAGATAAAAAAAAAACATCCAGAAAAGAAAGTTTCTTTTCTCTTTCAACTTGCTAAAATATTTTTCAATCTTATGAAATCTATTTTTTTTTAAACAATTAGTATTAATAATTTAAACAATTTTTTTTTTACAAAGACAAGTAGAAATGCACCATATTTTCTCTTACAGCATTATTCAAAAGCTTTCCATTCAATTACATTAGCTTTTAAAATGCATAGCATTACAGTTGCTGTCATTGTATGCCCCTAAGTAGTATATGCAAGAAATTATTTTATTTCGTTTGAATAAAAATAAATATAGTATCGTTTGATTAAGTAGTTGTGTTTTTATTTTTTATCTAATCACAAATGAAGCAATGGAATTGACGGGATTCTAGGTTGTCAATGTTTACTGTAATAAAAGCTCATTTCATTCGTGCCATGTAACAAACGGTAAGCTCCTTTACACAAAATATTAGCTAGTAACTTATGCATTTAGTGTATAAAGTGTAACAGCCCCATACATACATATTAAACGATTTGTCATGATAGTCAGAAATTCAAGTAATGGTGCTACAAAAAGTACAAATAGTTATGCTGAAAGGCATGAAAAATAAAAATTTTCATTTCAGTTTGCAATTCCTTGTCCAGCAGAAACACGCAAAAATTTCTAAATTACGAGAGCATTGTAGTATTTGAGCAAATTTTATTTAAAATTTAATGAAATTTTGAACTTGAAAACACAGGAAGCGGAAGAAAATGTAAAGAAAGCTAAAACCAAATATAAAATTTATACATATTTCAAGTCTACGCCTAATATTTAAACACTATATAGAACATACATAATATAATCTTTCACAACGTATATACTAGTGAAAATCAGTCATTGAACACCCCTATTCAAATCTATTTTAATGATAATTGACACCAAATTTTACTATGTTAATAACAAGCTTAGATTTTGAAAATTAAAAAAGCATACATGTTTAAATAAAATTTAATAAGTCAAAGAACTCATTTAAACTCCACTTATGCTATTTATAAAAACATTACAGATGGATTCAAATATAACAAAAGATCTTGTTTTAAATTATTTACAGTGAGAAGTTTCATTTTCTTTGAGGGTACAAACGCAGACTTGGTTTTTCTGATCCTATGCCAATGAAAGCAGAAAAAAATTCATCTCAATCAGTCCTCTGTGTTCACTTACCTGAGCCTGATGACAGCAAAGAAACGCTAAGAGGAACAGAACCTCTTCTTTGATGATAGATAAATTGCTGACCTAAAGCAGATATGGTTGAACTCGTGTTTCCAGATAGCTTTTCATTTTCTTGCTCAGTCCTCCAAGAGGTCCAGTCTTCTAGCAACTGTCGCCGTAGCTTCAACTTTCTTGCCATACTCACTCCTATTACATCACTTGTCCGAGAACGCCAAAAACCAGTAAGCATTTCTAAACCACCAGACCTACGCCTTGATCCACCTTGAGCGATAACAGATGGCCATTCACAGATTGTCTGACTACTGACGATACCTTGCATAGTATTGAGCATGCCGGATGGCCCAATAAGTACACTTAAGAGATCACCAGGAGATCCATGCTTTCGAGCATGATCCATTAGAGAATGTCGATTACTACTAGTTTTCGGGGGGTCACTGTGCAAAATATGTTCACCACTTAATTTATTTGGCAAATGATGAGACGGGTTAGGGATGTTACACATAAGTGCAATTGGAACTTCTGTAGGCAAAGATCCTCTTCTTTGTACTGATTCTTGGTGTGATAATGATCGGTTCGGCAGCAATGAGTTAGAACTTGCAGCACATGTTTCATCAACGATCTCATCTTTTGTTCGTTGCTCAGATAATCTATTACAAGAATGAGTACCGGGATTCATTCCATGTGAAGTGTTATGTAATATATTGCTTTCGGAGCGAAGCGGCACATTAAGTAACGGTTCCAATAATCCAAAGCTGTTTCTTCTGATGCCATGTACTGAAATACGGTTACTTTCCTGTACGCTGCACGTAATTTCAGTCATTTGCATTCCTAAAACAATAGAAATGACTGTTAGTACACAGTAATCGTCGCAACATTTGCTATATTAACAATTTTACGAATACAATCTTTTTAACGTTCAATCATTTCTGCCCACTATTATCCGCTAAAATAAAACGTAATTATAATGTATAGATAATTAGTCCCAGCAAGAGAGTGTAGTTGGTTCATCTTTCTCCCTGGAAATTCTACAACAGAGTTCTCAAACCGAAAAATTACTGAAGAATGAGCAGAAGAAATGAAGTGATTATACTAATTGAAATACTATATAGGATGTTTATAAAGTCTTTCACTGACAAATAAAATTCATTATAATAAGGATATTCCAGATTTTAACATAATTATTTTTTATTTTGGTCTTTATCTCAAAAAGTTTTTTTCACAGCATTAAAACACTTAAATTACACATTAAGATGATGTTCAACTTCACAGCAGACATAAGCGCGGTCAGAATTTGCCTTCTGGGGCAGAGTTCAGTCATAACAGTCCTTACAAGGAAAAAAACTTTCATATTAGGATTGGCAATATGCGTTAAAATCAAGGGTTCTGCTTTTGGGGTGTTGACCCTGAAAATCCCTCTCGCCACGTCCCTGGCGCCAGGTATTAGCTAGCATAGTTGTTGCTATCCGTGATATCGCATCCATTATTATTTCCTTTAGTGGGCCAATATAGCACACCAGTGTGTTATCACTTAGTCATTGATAAGACCCCATAGGCAAAAAGAAAGCACCGAGTTTTTTCTTTCTTAGACGCCTTTTAAATTTTTTGATGTTAGCCATAACTTCATCACTTTAACTATTGGGGGAGTGCAAAAGTTCGTGCGGAGCAAGGCCGTAGCCAGGATTTTGTTTCGGGGGGGGGGGGGGGGGGGTCAGAAATTTTCGACAAAAAGACAAAAAAGTCACCCGTTGGTATGGTTTTTGAAGCCTATTACGTATTGGTAGACATATCGCATTAGGGTGGGGGATAAGGGGGGGCAACACAGCAAAATGGAAAATTTTTTGGAAGAAGAGTAGGAGAGGGTTGGTGGTATTATGGGTTGATTTTTTGGATTTTTTTTCTTTTGAACAATAATTTTACTGAATTACAGAGAGTTAAAGCTACTTTATCAAAATGTGAGCAAATGTTTTCTCAGATAATCTAAATTAATTAATATAATATTATTTAATCGAATTGAAATTTAATAATGTACAAGTTTTATTGGTTCAGAAAAAGATGTGTGTTGGTCGTAAATGTCGCAATTGCGAAAGCTACTAATGACATAAGGACCTTTAATTGGCGCTCAAGTTGGACATGAAATAGTAATATGCGCCACCAATCACTTTTCATGAGCTCTGAGAGTCAGAGGCGCCAAAAATGATTGTAAGGAAGGAGCAGACCTAGGAGTACTTTTTAATATTTGAAATACATGCCGAACTCACATTGGGTTCGGTACCTCAATTTAGACGTAATTTACAAAGACATTTTTTTGACGCAATTCAGGCTACATTTGGTAGTAACACAAGTTAAAAGATTTGGTTTGCGGACACTCCCCTGGGGGGGGGGGGGGAATTTTTGAAGCCTTAGTCTAAGAAATATGATTTTCTATTTTGTTTGGTACGACGGCATAAGGAGGCTGCTGTCCTCCCGTAAAGTTTCGGAATCAAAATTCTGAAAGTGCACCTTTTGTGATATTAGGGAGGATAGCAGGGATCAGGGACTCTGACTCGAAAAGTTTTCAAAATCAAGGTACTAAAAACGCAATTTTGAACTCTTTTTGGTTTTGTCAAAGGGTTTAAAACTCTCTTTTGGATCACCAGTAAGTAATGTTATTGCATCACTTTAAACTCTTAGTCAGAAGTTACTGCCGCGTCATGATCCAACGCTCAGGGCCGTTCTGAAGTCGAAAAATGAGTGGGAGGTATATGAAATTGGAGACTTTTTTTTTTATTTCAAATGTGTCTTAAATACATGGGCTTCTCGCTTCTCTTTCCCCAGAAAGTTTCAGAATTTATAGTCTTGAAAATGCATTTTGACGATCTTTGGTAATGTTAGAGGGAGAAGAGGTTTAAGGTTGCTCCCCCGTCCATTTTTCGAAACTGCAATTGTTATGTCCCTAATTATGTTAATAAAATAAATTTGGGAGCTCGTCAACGAAATTTTTTAAATTGTTGTTCTAAAAACGCAGTTTTGGAAAAATTTTGGTGATGTTAAGGGGAGGAGAGATTCAAGGGTCCAACCACAGAAATTTACTTTATTTGTAGTTTTAAAAATGCATTTTAGACAATTTTTGGCAATGTAGAGGGGGAGGTTCAGGGGCGCGCCCCCCTCTCCTTCCTTGAACTTCGATCTTTTAAAATGCAATTGTTGATTATGACCTATTATGCTGTGTGGGAAAGGGTGGTTTGGGGGCTCTCCCACGAAATTTTTTGAAATTACAGTTGCAAAAACGCAGTTTTAGACTGTCTTTGGGTAATGTTTGAGAGAACAGAGATTGAGGCCAATCCTTGGGAATTTTTTGAAATTGAAATCTTCAAAATACGATTGTGATACCATCTTTGGTAACGTTAAGGGTACCGGCAATCTTTTTCCATTGAAGCTCTATAAATATAATTTTGGTTGACTTTCAATGATGTTAGGGGGAAGAGTTTTTGGAAGCTCCTCTGCAGAAAATTTTCAAAATTCAAGACTTGAAAACTAAATTTAAAACAATCGTTAATGATGTTGCAGGAGAGAGGGGGGGGGGGAGACATTCCGCAGAAAAAGTTTTGAAGTTAGCTTTTAAAAAGGCAGGTTTTTGAAGATCTTCGGTAATGTTTGCGGGAGGAGAGGTTTGGGGATCACTTTTCGGTTATTTTCGGTGGCGCTCCCCCGGAAATTTTTTCAGAATTGAAGCCATAAAAACGAAAGTTTGAACGAATTTAGGTAATATTTGGGGGGGGAGGGGAGTTCGAGGACAACTCGAATTTTTCCGAGTTGAAGTTCGAAAAGAGAAATTATTTTTTACAGCATGGCAAACTTTTAAAATTTTTCGGGGGGGGGGGTCTGACCCCCCTCGTTTTTGGATTGATTAGTGACGGGCGATGAAAAATGGATCATATACAACAATGTTTAGCTCAAACACACATGAAAACATGCAAGTAAGGAAAGGCCAGTTAGCACCCGATGAAGATGATGCTCTGTGTTTGGTGGGATTGCAAGGGCATAATTTATTTTGAACTTATTCCCGCTGGCGGGGGAGATTGATTCGGATTAGTACTGTCACCAATTATCCAATTTGAACTGAGAAATCAAATATAAACGTCCGATTTTGTCAAATCGCAAGAGCAGTCTTTCATGAGGAGAACGCCAGACCACACGTTTCGAGAGAGACGCTGAGCAAACTGGTCAGCCTGGAATGGAATGTCCTAACTCACCCACCGTACTCTTCGGATATCACACCATCTGATTATCACTTGTTCTGGTCATTTGAAAAATCATTTACAAGGAAAAAATTTTGACTCTTTGGATGCCTTACAAAACGTCGTGTCTTCGTTCTTCGAATCTAAACCGCGCAAGTTTTATGATCGGGGCATTCGTATGCTGCCAGAACGTTGAAAACATAATATAGACAACGTTGGAGATTATTGATTGAATAAAGCACTTTACTTGTCTAATCATTGTGTGACTTTTACTCACCAACTCCGCATGAACTTTTGCACTCACCCCTCAATAAAAAGAAAGGTAGTTAAGATAAGGACAAAAAAAAAAAAAAAGTTATGGCAAAATCTTAAATACTTTTATATAAATTTTCTTTATCAGTGCAAGACTTTATAAACACTCGGTACATTAATTGATAATTAACGTTCTGACTTCACTCTTGTTAAATAATGCGGATAAATAGCCTTAGTGATTTTTTTTTTTGGTATTCCTTTGTATACTGCACACGTTTTAACTTTAGATTTTCTCACAATTTTGGTAATTTAGTAGAAAGGACCTAGGTGTCGAAGACTGATAAAAATGATCAGATTATTATTATTATTTTAAATTTGGTTTTGATGCTTTGAGAGAGTGGACAATTGCCGTTGTTATGATAAAGCAATTTATTATCACAATTCGTGTTTTTTTTCCTTCAAGGCTTGATGCAATATTCTCAACATTAGTAGAATTGATGTTGGCTATCTTCACCCTAAATTTACCCTAACAAATTAATCGATAATTTTGAAATCAAAAAAGTTCACTCTGCATGCCGAAAACGGTCCTATTACCTAGCTAACGGAGCAGAAAGCGCATTTAGTGAAGGTTTCTCGAAGGAAACGACGGCAGCAGTGTCAACTCACTTGTCAACACATTTTATTTTATGTTTTTTTGAATACTACTAATACATTCTGGTTGTGATGCAAAGGAAATACTACTTAATAATTGAAATCGACCGAGAAAAGTTATCGGGAGCAGAACAATGCTTTAGACTCTTTGCATTCCTCCACTCACGAAACTTGCACTCTAAATATAGTATCAAGTGCATAAGCGACTGGTGCATCAAAAATATGAGGGGGCGAAGGAGGAGGCGGGGGGGGGGGGAGTCACGTTATGGGGCGGTGACCCTACAATTTTTTTTTACGAACTGAAGTTTAACGCTATTATTGATTAAATGACCTCTAAAAAGTTCGGGATGCGACCTCAAAACTCGAGATGGAAGGCCACAGTAGACTCTTTTATTCCTAATTTAAAGCTCCATTTTACTTTTTATGAAATAATAACTTGAGAAAAACATAAACCCAGACTTAATTAAGTCGAATCATCTTTCTTTAAACACGTGAATCAATCAATTTATCATTTTTCGATCGATCGATAACTCAGAGCTTAGAAAAGTGGAGGGGAAAAACTCTTACTTTTAAAAGTGAGGAGGCAGTAGTCCCCCCTCCCGTACAAACTGCCTATGATGAAGTGCGATTCGACTAGTGAATATGGCACTTGCCTGGCGCCATAATCGGTAGTCGAGTCGAACTGCAATCAGACCCCTGAATCGCCGATTGATATTTTCTGATTGGTTGACGAAGACCTCTGGTGTAGGACGGAATTTCACCTTGGCTGGTGAATATGACTGTAAGTCACGCAAGTTGAGGTTGTTTTTCTTAACTACTTTTTATGTAGTTGTGAAATTGTTTTTAAAAAATATCTTTCGTTATCAATTAAAAATATTTCTTTGAAATACACAAGATCAACTCCAGATATCGTAAATTCTTTCATTTATTATTGCTTTTTGCACAGAGTAGCTTTTTTCTGTTTCTCAAAGCTAAAACGCATTGTAATATTGGACAAGTTCAAACATTCGGATAATTAAACGTGTTCAAATTCAGCATTTTCATACGTTGTATCTTTTGTGCTTTTTCTGAAATAACATTTTAGAATAAAGCAATATTTTTTTCAAAATATTTACTTGCTTTTAAAGTTTATTTTAAAAAGCGCTGAATTAGATTTAATGCTTCTTACAAAATGACCACTAGAAATACAATCAAAGGGAATAAAACCCATTAATTTTTACAACTAAAAAGGAATTAGGTTAAAAATACTTTAACGTAAGAAGGTAATTTTGTATGAAAACAATTCCAAGGTTCTTTCTAAATACTATTTCTTTACACAAATCGATTATATTTCAAAAACAAAACCATGTAGAAATGTATAGTTATATTTCACGTTCGTAATTTTGTTGGTTAAAAAAAAGAAATAGAAGCATTTACATTATTCTAACATTAAAAAAATATTTCATACAAAAAAAAAAATATGATATACGATATTTAAAGCAGATTTAGGAAATAATATTTAAATAGTTCTGAGAAACATTCTATATGCTGAAAAAGGTTGTATAAAAGACATGCCGAAATAAGCACTTAATTGCATTTAAAATTTAAGTCTTAGCAAACGAAAAGTTTCTCCATTACTGCCGTGAAATAAATTAGAAATTTTACTGATTAGTTAACTTGTACAAATTGATTTGCATTTCATAAAATTTTAAATGACTGCTTTTTTTTTGGTTCAGCAATATTTTTATGCCACTGTTTATACCTGGTCTTCAATGTTTTTCGATATCAGAATGTGCTAACAATTTTAATTAGAATAAAAAGAAAACTTTTTAAGTTTTAAATCACATAAAATTTTCAAATCAAATTTTTTGGAACGTAATATTTGAAACATAAATTCTGAGAAATTTCAAAGAAACCGTTCCACTATTGTAATGAAGCTGCGGGGGAAAAAAAGACCAGTTTGAGAATCGCCTAAGCCAAAAACAGATTTCATCTAACCTCAAATAACGGACAAAAAAAAAAAAAAAAAAAAAAAAAAAAAAAAAAAAAAAAAAAAAAAAAAAAAAAAACGTTGAAAGTTGTAAATT
Source organism: Uloborus diversus (assembly GCF_026930045.1). Classification (NCBI taxonomy): domain Eukaryota; kingdom Metazoa; phylum Arthropoda; class Arachnida; order Araneae; family Uloboridae; genus Uloborus; species Uloborus diversus. Next base: position 4,189,179 of record NC_072733.1, read on the forward strand.
AATTTGAACAATGCAAAATTATGCTTTTAGCAAACCAAGGAGATGATAAACTTTGTTAAAGCAACAGAAGAAACTGAAAAGCAGTTTACACATCATGATATGCATTTTAGAAAATAATTGTAATTTTTATTGCCGAAATATTGAGTGAAAATCCATGTTTGGAGTTTGAATGCTGAAACAATGTTCACCTACTTTCCGAGAGCAAACACATGTACATATAAAAAGTAAAGGAAAAAAAATATTTCCTCCATTTACTTTTTACGACCTACTTCCTTTTAGATATATATTTTCTGCACTTATATCAACAGTACAAAAAAAAGAACAGTTTATCTCGTAGTGTTACACTTTTGCATTTGTGTCCTGTGGTTTACATTCGACATTGTTTAAGCACATCAAATCTAAATGACATCTAGATATGTCCTATTTTCATAATTAATTCGAATGAGCAACATATGAAAAAATATTATATACGTTTATTACTTCAAACAAAAGGGATGCGAACCTGATAAACAAGACATTTTGCAATGATTCTTTTGAAAACAACTTATGCAACAAAAACAAAGATGGAGTTAACTTTTCTTTCTTCTTTTCTTTTTCTCTTATCGTTTTAGTGAATTTATCTTACGTACGTGATTATCTGGAGAACAATTAACTCAATTCGTCAAATATGATAGTTAAGATCTCAACCAATCAAGCTGGGTAGTTAGGGAGAAACACAAAGAAATCCAATTGGTGAATTGCGCTGTGAGTTGACAGTTTACGGATGCAATTGTTGTTAGTCGGAAGAACGAGTAAATTAAGACAAAATATGTTTTGTTTGAAAAATGTAGGTCAAAGCAGCTCAACCCTTCGCTGTATTTCTCGATTTAAAAAAGCTCTTCGCTCAATTTTGAGAAAAAAAAAAAAAAACCGCTTTGCGAGGAAACTTGAATTGTATAAATCCCAGCCTGATTGAAAAAAGTGCTCTAAACAAACTCGATCGAAAAGGAATTTTGATGCGTAAAGCACGCATAAAAGGATTTTTTTTTTAAATTCGACTAATTCAAGGGTATTTATGAGTATTTCAAAACGAATCTAGTTGGGTAAATTAGCCTTATTTTGTCCCCATGCACAATTTCGTTTTCGTAAGTTTCTCTGGTTCAAAACTAGTTGTCACCGCCGGTGATATTTTTTTCTGGTTGCGGTTAAGAATACTAATTATTTGTGGAAGTTTCATGAGTCTAGCACGCATTCCGATTTTTGAAAATTTGAGTTATCGTAATATTATTTGTCAATGTTTTTTTAAATTAGAATGTGCTTATTTAGTTGCATATTTGTTTTGGGTAAGGTGTAAATTGAATGATCCGAGTGTTTTACGATGTTGGGTTCACTTCACGTAGAGCAAAAAGTAGCAATATTGGCAAATATGATATTCCTATTTTCGTTCCCTACAACGATTTCAGTAAAAGACAGTGACACAGAGACAGTGACATTCCATCATGCGGCAAAAGCGTTTTTATGAAGACAAACATAAACGTCGCCCTTAATGCGTCTCGTGGCAAACACAAAATGTGCTCCGGAGAGAAGGACAGAGGAAAAAAGTCTTCTAACACTTGTTTTTGGAGGCTTGAAAAATCAATCTTGCATTTGTCAGTTAAATATTTTGTGAAAAAATGCAAAATTTGTGATGTTTTTCTGCAATACAATTCTTAATCCGTATCGATTATTATTATCCGGTTTTCAACCCTTTATTACCTCTTTTAGAAGGTATATTGGAGGGAGGGGGGACAAAATAGGAAAATAATTTTCCATTCTAGTGAAAGTGCATTAATTTTTTTTTTTAAGAAAAACAAATTGTTGTTCTATGTACTTAAGCTTGAATAACACGTGTAGGCTTAGTTAGTGGTGTTGTATAACTTTTTTTTTTGGATTAGATTGTAACATATGCTACTCAGAGATCAACAAGCTTAGGGGGGACGAAATATGTTGCCTTTACCCTATTAACGCCTACTAGAGAAATTCAAACCTTTTTAAAGATCATTAGTAATCTGTGTCAGTAAAATTTATTTTTCGCCCCGAAGGAACAAGTAGTAAAAACTGTAGAAATTTTGAATATAGTTTTTGTTTTTCGGTTTAAGAAATGGAATCAATAGTTAATAATAATCGAACTACATTTCTCTACCGACTCAACATGGACGAAGGTAAGAAACGAATTGACTGACCAAATTAAAGAATTATATTTTTCAGGCAATAGAAATTGATACAAATGCGATTAAATATGGCGGTTAAATTATTAACTCAGTTTCATGTCAAAAATACCCTAGTTGTTGAACTTTCATTTTTTTTTTTTTTTTTTTTTTTTGAGGTCAAAAAAGTTCTAACTTGCGCTCAAATAATCAACAATTTTTATTCATTATTCTTGAAGTATTAAATCAAACTTTTGTGAAAGACTAATTCACTTTTTAAAGCATATTTTTAGAATCTGTGTTAGACCGGAGAAAGAGCTCATAGAATAGGAGCGTTTCCGTTTTTACTGTGTCGCATGAAAAGTGTAATTCAATACTTTTTAGAGAAGAGGGACTGTGCTGTTATTTTAAACTTTAAAAATTCACAATAAAAATCATTTTTATTGTTTTATTAACGATTAACTTTAAATTATTAGAATTTTCGGAAATTTTCAATTGTTTACATTTTCTTACCAAGGATTTAGATCAAAACTTTTGTCGGAAATACAAGTTCTGTATTTTCAACATCCTTAATGATGTAAAATAATTTATATTGTGATTTGTGCAATTTATGAAAACACAAATGTTCAGACTTTTATCACCGCAATTCTCATATGGGGTTGTCTTAATCATTGCAAAATCACTTGTGCTCGTTAATGTGCTCGTTATCACATCCTGCAGTCCAAGGATGTGATAACTGGGCTGTCTGGTGTATTGCATGTAGTTCTGCCTTAGCCCTAGCTTAAGGGCAGTAACTTACTGCTAAGCACATACAATTGTTGGAAAATTATTTACTTTTAAAAAATCGTTGATAGTTTTCTTTTACTATCACACTGACTATGAATAGATTCTCAAAATTTCTATTATATTAATAAAAAGCGAAATTAATTTCGGAAACAATTAAAGAAGTTCAAAAATTGATATCAAATTTAAAAAAAAGTATCTCGAATTTAGACGAAGGTATTCAGGACGTCTCATAGACAAAAAAAAAAAAATATTTTAAGTAGGTAGGTGTTAAGGTCATTTTTATGAACAGAAAGGAAAAAACGACATGCAATGCATTATTTTCCAGGGTTGATAACGAAAAAGTTGAGTGGATCTGCTTTAATTTCTGAGCACTCAGCACAGAAAATACATTTAAATTTGAGTGTTTATTGATAACGTGTATTTTCATGCTTATGCTGTAACACATATTTTAAAAAGTAAAAGCAAAATTAGCAACGAAAAAACAATCAAATGGTTGGAATTATGTAGTTAACAGAATATCAAATATACTAATAAAGCCTGCGTTATGAGTTCTCACATACACGCGACACGCAATAGAAAATATTATACGAGATTAGTTAAGTGCTATGCAGAAAGAATAAGTAAGTTATACCAAGCAAAAGCGTTAAGCTAAGAAATGGAAACTAAAGTTCGTAAAACATATTTAGTCTAATCAGCTTTACATGTAATGTCATCTCAAATGCAGAATAAAACATGTGCAGTCATGCTAGTTCGTAAATATTAATAGATCGCGTTTCAGACTAAATAAGGTTTTATAAATAATTTTTTTAATATGAAAAAGCGTAATAACAGTTAGTTACCGAGAAAAAATTTGAAGAATGAAGATCATAATCAGGAAAAATTTTTGTTCTTTAAAGTAAATCTTGACCCATCAATTCTGTCAAGTGAAAGTGCTTGGATTCAGGCACAGGATAATTTCAACTGCCAATTTCTTTTTGTTGTGGCCTCATGTATGGAAAAGTTATAATATTCTAAAAATATATGTGTATATTTATTTGTAAATAAATATTTTAATTTGGTGCAAGATTGTTTTGAACAAATGAACACACATTCTTCATTAAAGGCTCTGGATTCATATGTTTTAAAAACGAACCTGATATTGTTTCTATTGGAATTGACCATCTTCGGCCAGATGCACCATTTCTTTCTGCTCCACCTCTGAGACCACCTCTGGAATCAATTCCTGCTAAGCTTGAGAGTTGACTATCGAAAATATCAGTTTTATCAGATGCAGTCACAGGTGCAGAGCCACGTCTACCACTGCGTCCGCCATTATGAGCTAGACTAGATGTTGAGCCTTGCCATGATGGAAGTGGAGAATCGAAATCATGGCTTGGCCTAGGAGTTCGTTCAGCAGAAAAGCTACGACTGATATGCCAACACCAAGATGGCGTTTTCTTATAAAATTCAGTCTTGCATATGCAAGCGTTTGTAGCACAATGTTTATTTGAACATACATTCGTTAAGAAAGAACATTCAACACCTTTACTGGAAAAACTATTTGAAAGTGGTTCATTGGCAGTGTGGTGGCATGAAGGCAGTTCTCGCTCCTCAGAAGACTCGATTTGATACAACGATGGGTTATTCGAAAGAAATGAACATTTTGGCGCTTGGGAAGATTTGTTATACGACTGGCATCCATAGTCCGAGGCTCGTCTGCTTCTTAGTACTTGTGACAAGTATTTGACACTTTCGGACTCTGTCACCAGTGAATGTGATCGTCGCTTACATTGAGGTGTTTGCAAAGTTAAAGAGCTATCTGTCGGGGAAGGGGTGCCGCAACCATCAAGACAACGGCTTGGTGGACATTGAGCATTGTCACAACTGCTACCATCCATCTCAGAATCATTACTACAATGGCCATCAGAGCATTTTTCAGGTTGTGATAAACTCTCTGTTTCTTTCACAACAGATTCACATGCTTCTGTACAGGAGTATATTGGTTGGAAAACTGTAGGGCATATGAGATGACTTTCAACTTTTGTAGCAGCATAGACTTGCCGCAATTGTACCGTGTTGGTAATACTAGAGAGGGAGAGCAATGTCGTGCTAGGATGAAGTTCTTCAGTTGAATATGTTTCCATATGAATTTTAGGAGCAAGTAATCGTGGGGTGAGTCCACTATCACTTTTTGATCTATGTTGCTTAAGAACAACGTCTGAATCGGCTGACAGCAACTGAATTCCTTGACCTCGAGTCTCAGCTGATTCTTCCAGTATATCCAGAGAAGAACAGGGATCAATAGTTATTTCAGGGGGATTATCACTTTCTTCCTTTCTTTCAGCTTCAGTTTTCTGTACCATTTCCATTCTCCGCCGCCACTGATTATAATTGTGCCGCAAATTTTCCAGTAGTTTATTTGATAACGGTGTTTTTAAGAAATGGTCCCACGTCTCAAATAAAGGAGATACAACAAACTGAAAGAAATCTGAAAAATAAAACAAACTATATAATTAAAATGTAGCTATGTCAGACATGTCAGACCAACAAAAGTTTAGCTGATTATTTGGATTAAACCCAATTATAGACATTATATGAGAAACTAGTACAACAGTTAGGAATTCGTTACAAACTTTTCTTTTTTTTTTTCGAAACTGCTTTTTTCATTTTTTATAAGTTCCAATTTTATGCATTACACATTTAAAAAAAAAAAAAAAATAGAGAAAACCAAGAGTCACACATCATTTTCGTCTTTATTCTGATCATAGTGTGCAAAATTATTTGCAAGTTTCAGAATCCACTATTTGATAGACTCATTATGTTAATTAAAGAAAAAATATTTTACATAAACAAGACTTAGTTTTCCAACAATACATAAAGGATTACACGTAAAACAAAAAATTTTAAGTAGTGTAATTAGTAAAAGTATTTTGTTAAAAATTTGCCAGCAGAATTGAGTTTATGATTTTTTTTTTTTAAATATCGATTGTGATCACATATGGGCCATTCTCCAGAAAGCGTAACGTTTGAACGAAAATATTTTTCAATTTCGAAACCTTTTGTTTTCTTTTTTTTTTCATTCTTACATGAAAGTGTTGCCTACTAGAAGTAACCATAAACAATGGCCGAGCTAAGTTCCAATTATTTTACTCATACATTTAAAAAATAAAAAATGCCTTGTTCACGGAAATTTAAAAAAAAAGGGAGAAAAATTTAATATTTAAAAATTGAGGTCAATTTAATATCAAAGTAGTAAGTTTGTTAATTGTGCAAACAATCAGCTATTTTATTGATTAGAGGGAACATAATATTAAGCTCTCTTAATTAAAGTATGGCTTAATTAGTAGTTTCAAATGTTTGTTAAAAAATAGTATTTAGTAAATTTGAGGATATACTGACAATTTATAATTTTGGTCGAAAGCCCGTTATTGATGTATTTCCCCTCCATCAGTTATTTTCACCTCAGAAATAATGACATTGATAAGGTCTGTCACGGAGGTGAGGATCTTTCCCTTAATGTAGGCCTAATAGATACATTTTTTATGGAATTTTTTTTTTCTTCGTTGCTACCAATCTGTACATTTTAAGCATATGAAAATATGTTCAATCTTTTTATACATTAATTTACATCCCTGAAATCCAAGTTCACGGAGGTGAGAAGACAGAATAACCACACTAAGATTTTAAAGCAAAATCTTCTTGTTTTTCGACAAAAATCTCACAACTTCAACTATGGCTGAAAATAAACAAGGGGGCTCCTTTGTATCATGGAAAATAAAATTTGATGTCATTACTGCCACGTGTTAATGACGAATGGCATTTTGTGTTTAGGTAACGGAGGTGAGAATTTATTGTGTCACATGACTCCTTGTCCTTCTAAAACGAACTAAAATACATTATTTAAAAATTAAATACACTTAAAAATTAGTATTGAGACACTTGTGAAGGGAATAATAAATAAATAAGTATATACTTTTAATTAAACAAGTTATTAAGCAGTATAAACAGCCACGCAAGGTGTGTGACATGCCACAGAGGTTAGAATTCACATGTTGTGGGCAAAAAATATACTAAAATAAAAATTATAATTAAAAATTGTTGCCAGGTTAAAATAGATATATTTCTGATGAAATTAAAAATCATTGTTAAATGAATTGTTCCTTAAAGGTTTTACTGTAAAAGGCATTTGACAGAAAAGTTACACTTTTTGAAGAATGACCCATATAAATTATACCATAGCAAATTACCACTGATGTAATGCGCAGGGTGCATCCCGTTTAACCTGCAAAAACCTCTATTTTCGCAACCGTTAGTTCTAGATGCATGCTTCCAATTTGCAAAAATGTTCAAAATCAGATGCAGAGGTAAGATATTGAAAGTTTGAAGCGAAAAAGAAATGAGTCAAAAAATAAAAATAATAACTTTTTAAAGGAGCCTTATGTCCCCTGACTTATATTTAGGGGAATAAACTCCATTAAAAATATTACTAACACAGAGAACTTGACGTTTGGGCCACCAAAACTCGACGAGACATTCAATTTCATAGTTTTAAGGGACCATGCAAAAGATGAGATTGGAACTTATCGCCCTTTCAGAAGAATAATAGGTTGTAGAAGTGAAGTAAAAAAAACATACAATTAATTGCTACTTAAAAATATATGCAAATGTTATGCCATGATTAGGGAAACACGTTGGAAAAGCTCGTACAATTTTGAAAAACAAACTCTTTGCACACATATAGTGAAAAGCCTATTAGTTAGGGGACCAAGGGCCCATATAAAAAGTTAAATTTTGTAATGTTTTACTCATTTTATTTTTTGCTTCAAACTTTCAATATCTCTGCATCTGATTTTGAACATTTTTGCAATTAGGAGTATGCACCTACGACTAACGGTTGCGAAAATAGTGGTCTTTCAGGTTAAACAGGAACACCCTGTATACAAATATGATGTAAGCAACAGGATACCTTAGCAAAATGCCAATTCGATACTGTAAGTGATATTTATACAGGATGCCCCAAAGCAACCGCATAAACTCTGCACAGCTAGATTCCTCGTTAGGAGTACATAAAGACAGCCAAAAGAAGCGTTCCTGTACGATCCATAGTTTACCGAGAAAAATTCGAAAAACAAAGTCTGACGTCACTGCCGGTGCAAGTAAAACACACTTCATTGGACACATCAACAACAATATTTCCATATCTTTCCAGACGATAATTTTTAAAACGTCATTACGCGTACTTGTTGTTATACGTAATGTACATATATTGCTGTTGATGTGTTCAATAAAGTGTTTTTTCCTGCACCGGCAGTGACGTCATACTTTGTTGTTTGCATTTTTTTTCTCGTAAACTATGGATCGTACAGAAACGCTTCTTTGGGCAGTTTTTATGTACTTACAACGAGGAATCTTGCTGTGCAGAGTTTATGCGGTCGTTTTGGGACACCCTATATAAGCACATTTATGCACGTAGGTACACTGATTAATCATGTCTTTCAAATTCTTCTCTTTAATTGCTTTAAATGGAAAATTCTTACCTGTTCCATTACATGCCGGAGGTTTTTAGGTATCTGCTAGTCTACTTTCTTGATGTTTAGAAAGAAAGAGAAAAATAAGAAAGATACATTTAAAGCTGAAAGAAAGAAAATTCTTTCACTGGAACGTTTGCGAAATATTTTCGCTTTGCCAAAAGAAATGAAGAAATACAGAAAAGAGAGAGAAAAAAATGAAGATGTGACAAGAGTATGGAAGTAAGAGCAAAATACTTAATTTTTTCGGGAAGAAAATTAACTTAAAATCTGTGAAGTTCTTTTTTCAACTTTGTTGTAAAAAGAAAAGTTTCAAACTACAGCTCTACATGCTCTACAACAGCGTTCCACTAGTTTTGGTGTCTTATCGAAGCAAACCACAGTATGAGACCCCAATTTCGAAACTCCGAAATCCGGGAACATTTTATCATCAAATAATTTAAAAAAAAACTTCTTTTTTTTCTTGAGGCAGTGAGAAGCAAAGGGATGCAAGTGCCAAAATTAAAAAAAATAAGGTAATCAGTAAAAATGGTAGGATAACCTTCTCTGTTTCATGACAAGAGATGGGACTAATAACTCTGATGGGTGCTGCAATATACAGCATAATTTAGAAAAAAATTCAATGAAAGCTTACATAGGATGTGAACTTCAAACGCGCTTTACTCGAAACTTTAAAAAGTCTATTTACATCCCTTTGTTTCTCACTGCCTCTATTGTTAACTTTCGGCAATTGTTGAAAACACAGTACTTTCAGTTCAGCCTTGCTTAAAAAAAATATTGATTCCTCGTGTTATGCATAAATAAGAGTTTCGCTGCAATTGCGCAGCAATCTTTTAACATTCACTTTCGGTTAGTGATGCATTTTTTTTCTTTACAGAAGTATGTGATACAAAGCCTATTGAACTAAAGTACAAAATAATTTTTAGAATAAATGCGATTTATTTAATGTATCGATCGGCACATTACATGTCTTACGCGCTTAGTATTTTTTAATGATGCAATGGCTAGTACATTTCTACAGATGACTCATTTTGGAAAGTCTGTTTCATTTTCTTGTACTTACTTAAAGCCATAATTTTGGTATTTTTTGATTAAAACTTATACATTTTTAAATAATTTCGCTCGTTTTATTATTTATTCAGACAAAGTACAAGTACTTCCTGCACCAACTGTTTGCCTTACATTTTTAGTCTGAAGGTATCAAATAGTGTATTTTGTTGCTGATTTTAAACTAGGAGCTGCAGCTAGAACCAATAAAATTTAGGTATGAAATCAATTGTTTTTCTAGTATGTAGCAGTCGCAAGTTACGACCAGTTTTTACACTTTCATGACCCGAAATTCCGTCGCGCTCCGGTGGTTGTCATCCGCAGGTATAAAATAGTGGTATTCAAAATATGGATCACGACCGGAAACGTGGTCCTAAAATTACCCTCTGAAGAGGAAAAGGGGAGCGAGGTAGATAGAAAACGTAACTATTTTGTTAAAGAAAAGTACACCAACAAATTTTTTCAGACAAAAATTGCCTTTCAATTTTTTTTTTTTCAATTCTTAAGAGATTATCGCACTTAAAGAAATACGATTTTCATTAGGATTACCTTATTTCTACTAAAGGGGTAAAATTATCGCATATTCCATGCGCGCTACAATTTATTCATTGACTGGACTATTTGCCGAGTCTTTTGTAACCCGTACCTAGCATGCTTCGTGACGTAATCATTTTTTACTTTTCCTGAATTATCCGAGGTAGCACATGTAACTTTTAAACGTTTCAAAATTGTTGTAGATATTAGCAAGGTCGACAACCATTTTTAAAACGTTTACGAAGCGAAGTATGCCACCCGAGAGGGTACACAGGTCAGTAATAAATTATTTACTAATTATTGTGGATTTGAATTATTTAAAACAGAGTTTCTCACCTGCTTGGATTTTCGCTACTTTGGTCCTACTACAGTCAAAGGTTGGAGTCAAAGGAAGTTTAAGCTGCCTCTCATAAGCTCCTACAAAGTGTAAAATTATTAATAATATCAAAAAAGTAATCATTAAAGTACACAAAATTATAGTAGTATCATTTTAATTAACGTTGAATGAGCAAAAATGCTTAACCTAGAAGAGTTAAACATAATTATTTTTTTCAATTCAGGAAACATAAAATGAAAAACAGAAATCCGTGAACATGTTAAAAAAACGATTTCAATTATAATGAAATTAGATGACTTTTCCTATAAATTTAATTTACAGGAACTATTTCTTCTAAAGTAATGATTAAAGAATAACACATTACTTTTTCTAATACAAAAAACATTAAAGATAAATAAGAAATTCTGAAGTTAACTAGTTCGTTTTCCAGAATGTGGTTAAAATTAAACTGATAGTGCTTAGAGACGTTTAGCTCCGGTTCTACAGAACGGATCCGAATGAAACTTTAAACATATGTTATACAGATCATGCATACAAGATTGTTGCAAAAAAAAAAAAAAAAAAAAAAATTCAAATTCTGTCGTTCTATCTACGTAAAACGGAAAGATGACAGTTAAAAAATCAACGAATATTTTATGTATTCAAGCACCTATGTTCTCTAGGGTCTGGTGGGGTAAAGTGGTCATAAAATCGTAGGTTTTCAACTTAGGTGAATAATAAATACAATAAATTCTTTAAACACTTAAACTTTTTTTGTTTTTATTTTACATTGCATTATTAAAGAACACGGTACATTGAGTTTTAGGAAAATAAATATTGATTTAAGTAGCATTATAACCCTTTCTTTTCCCTTTGTATTTATGACCACTTTACCCCATGGGGTGGGGGAAGTGGTCATAGCATGGGGTAAAGTAGTCATAGTTAAAAATAGATGCAAAACCATTATAAACAAACCTAATATTTGTATATTTCGCTTATTTTTATAGTTACAAGTATATGCACAAGCATATGTGAGTATACACGAGTATATACCTGTCGTGTAAACATTAGTAAACACGTTCTTATATGAGTAGATACATGTATGCATCAGATACATGCATGCACGTGATTACTCAAGCATATACGTGTATATAAGCATGTATACGTGATAAGCTACAGGAGTGTATGCCTGTGTACACGAGTATATACGTGTCACGTGTATGTACGGGTATATATGAGTGTAAACGAACATCATATGAGTGTATGCACTTGTATCTTGAGTATATACGTGCATACATGAGTATATACGTGTACAGCAGACGTATACACGCATATATAAGTGTACATACACAAATATACGGGTATACACGATTTAATTCGTGGATACATCCAGTGTATGTTAAGGGGTATGTGTCTACTCACATTGTGAAGCACGTGTATACGTATGTATACGTGCAAACATGGTTATATACCTGTATAGAAGTATATACGTACATTTACGTGTATACACAAGTACATGTATGTATACACGAGTATACAAGCTTATATACATGTGTGCCTACAGAGTGAAAACAAGATCTTGGGCAAAAATCTAAGGGGCGTGAGAGGGGAGGATAAGAAGCAAAGAATTATAAAGAACTTACGTTCGCTGACGCGCTACATGCACACAATGCCAGAAACTGATATATGCAAAACAAATCACCAATTTGTTACACAAAGATGACTTTGCCCAAGGTTTTAGTTTTTAAGAAATATTTAGAGCAGTTGTTAAAAGTTACGGCCTGTAGCTCTAATACAAGCATCGCAACAAAGGCGCATCGGCTGATGAAAGTTTTTCAAAAGTCTCGTTATTGTAACAGAGCGTGCTTTGTGATTGTGACGCACATATATCACAGCTGCAGGCCGCAAATTTCATCAATCGCTTTAAAATTTTCTTGAAACCTAAAATGTTGTGTAAAATTGTCTTTGTGTAATAAATTTTTGACCAGTTTTGCATCCATCAGTTTCTGACTTTGCGTGCATGTAGCGCGTCAGTATTGTGTTTGTTTCCTTATGTGATTCTTGCTTCTTATCCTCCCTACTAACACCTTTTAATAATTTGCTTTAAAGTTTAAACTCATCCTATATACTTGTATATCATATGCTTGTATGTAAGTGTCTACTCGAGTACGTACGCGTATATGAGTGTCTACCTGAGTATATAAGTGTTTATTTTTATAAACGAGTATATACGTTATAGTCGAATGTATATCTGTATAGATTAAAAATACTTGCAGATACCCATATATGTATTTATTGGTGCATTTATGTGAATACGTCTGTATACGTGCCTACACGAGTATATGCGTATACTTACGCATATACTCGTATATTTAACACCATTTACTGAAAAAACAATACATATTAAGTGAAATTAATATTTAATTTATATCTGCCTTATATTTAACGATTAAGTGAGATTAGAAGAACAATACTTGTTAAGCCTATTATTAAGCCTTTACCCCATCTTACTAAAATTGTTCTAAAAAATTATCTAAAATAGATTCAGCTAACTGCTAATGAGTAAAAGTTCTTGAGACATGTAGGAAGCTTCCTATGCAGTAAATCTGTTCATAATTCTAACAAACAAAATTTCCCAAGGAAGTTAAAAGAGGTCTTTAGATTTAAAAACTTTTCATATTGACACAAAATATTTTTTTTTACCGAATAACATTTCGCCAGTTGTAAAATTTCGTACTGAAAATGTAGTTTCTAACTACCTTACTCTATAATAAATTTTTCACATTCATTCGAACATTTATTTCCAAGCTATAGCCATTTATTTGACGACTGACCACTTTACCCCATTGACCACTTTCCCCCACCAGACCCTACTGAACGCATTGACGGTCACTAATATGCTGAAAGCTTACCACCGCACTGTCAACGACCTTACGCAACAGATCAGTAGAGAAACGGGAAAAGGTAGCGTAAGCTGAGAAGGTAATGTAATTTTTCTATAAGCTCTATGCCTATAGTTTAAAGAAATTATTAATCCACATTAAACATGTTTCGGAACAAGAAGGTAAGCACATTAATCGTAAAGCTTGTTAAGCGTCAGATAACATTCAATGAGATTCAAAAATAGTTGTTCGTTACTCCAAAGTCCAAAGCGCCCTCTATCGGCATTTTTTAAACTACATCTTCAAAATTTATCTTCAAGAAAATACTGAGAAGAAGAAGAATTTTAGTGAAAACCACAAACGAATTGGCCATTTTTTTTCCGTTTTTTATGATCATTTGAAGTTTTGAACCGGATCCTAAACTTTAATTGCGCCTATCTCCTTCGAAAGACGTTCGGGACCCTAATTTTTACCATTATATTGCTTGTTCTGATACGTACTATCACCCCTTAAAGTTTTCCCCAAGAGTTCAGAGAATATATATATATATATATATATATATATATATATATATATATATATATATATATATATATATATATATATATATATATATATATATATATATATATATATATATATATACTAGAGAACCCAACAGACGTTGTTCTGTTCAAACTTTGTAAATTTAAAAGTTAAAAAATTTCAATAAACTATCAAGTGTTTGAACCGTTCTATTGGAAAAAAAAAGCAAAAAAAAAAAGTTTTAAGCTGATATCGTGTCAGAATGCGTCTATTTATTACAACTTGATTTATCTAATGCCCACTTGAGCAGTAGTTTTATTAACTATTTTTTCTCCCGTACTTAATGGTTTGTTCCTTCATTCATACTCAAAAGATAAAAAGCGTCCTCAGATATTAAGTGTAAAAATCTAACTACTCATCTAGAACAACTGCTGCAACATCCCCCATATGAAAAATGATAAAGGTAAAAACAGTTCTCTGAATAAGCAAAAATCACTCATCCTCCCCCCTCCCGATGTAAAATAAACATTCTTCAACTAAAATGACTAAAAACTCTTTAAAAACGAAAAATAATTCTTTGCAATTTGAAATATTTCGCCAAATAAACAAAAAAATAAATAAATAAATAAATAAATAAAATAAAATAAATTACATTAACAGTAGCTTTAAAATGTAAACAAATGATCACGCATTTCTATTATTTATAGCCAAAGTCGCCAAGCCACCACGTTACTGTAATCCAGCCGATCACTGCGCGAAACCAACTCCGATCGATTAGCGGTCCGAAATTTTAAACGAAAACACATTTTAAACTTCATATATTGCCTAATTAGTTCTTTCCACCAAAGATAAAGATTTTCCACTGCACTGATATTTTATGTGCAGAACTATCCTGCACATGTTGTAATTTATCTGGACAAAAACAAAATTTGTTTCGTCTTGAAATTCCATCACTTTGTATTGATTAGTTAGATAATCCTTAAAGTATTCTTGACATTGTTGCCAAAACTCAGATGAATTTGAGCCAAGAAACAAATGTTGCTAGGTACTTTGTGATCAATTTGGTTAGGAAAACCTAAAGCACCGATCCGGTCACATGGTTCAACTACGACGACAGAACACACGTTTTGCGTAAACCTTCCAAACTTTAAAATATATCTTGGGACCTAAAATCGTTGCTTTCACGAAATGAAGGCTTCACTTTCTCTACGTTTTATCTATTCTCAATTGACATATCACAGTAGGAAATTTCATTATAAAAAGCAGAGTTGGCTTTCTTATTGTCCTTTGGCAACGGGTTAAATATTTATTTCAGTTCTCGCTCAACAATAGGTTAAAATAAATATTAATCATTTGGAAGATTTTACCATCCAATGTTTAAATTAATCAATTAATGAACAAAAACTTTTCCGATTCGATCCATCGCGCTTCGAAACCATGCTCACCACAACTTAATTACATCCAAAAAATTTGATAAAAATCGGTCCAGCCGTTAAAAAGCCTTATGGTGACAAACATACGCACAGAAGATTATATATATATATATATATATATATATATATATATATATATATATATATATATATATATATATATATATATATATATATATATATATATATACTAGGGCAAATCAAAAAGCCTTTGCGCCTATTTTTTATTTGCCAAACAAAGATACCTACAGGTATTTACCAATATACGTAGCAAACTATGTCACTTGCACTATTTACACCTCATAATCACTGCACTGGTTCAGATATTTGTCCCATTGCCGGACTAAGTTAGAGATCCCCCTGTGGCGGAACTCTTCCAGCTGCCTGTGGAGCCATGCATCGTCGGACAGTGTTCTTGACTTTTTCGTCACATGTGAATCTCTGTCCTGCCAGAAACTTCTTCAGTGGAGTGAAAATCACTAGGACAAGGTCTGAACTGTAGGTACATTTCCCTGTGAATTGCTATGGGCTTTTGTTTTTTGCTCCGTACAAAACGATTAACACTTCGCTGCTCATAAGCTGTGGACGTATGATGAACAACCGTCATCTTAAATGACTGATAGCAGCTCCGCTCTTCCAAGCAAAAAGCAGATACGGCTGTTACGGTTCAAGGAACTGTCACTGTTGGGAATGTATATGTTTGCTTTCTATTCACGGTCGTATTTTGGCTAAAAAAAGGCGCAAAGCCTTTTTGTTTTGCCCTCGTGTATATATATATATATATATATATATATATATATATATATATATATATATATATATATATATATATATATATATTTTAGTGATGTGCCGGATCATTAAAAAAATAGATCCGCGGATGCGGATCCGGATCTTTAGCGTCAAGATCCGCGGATGCGGATTTCAAATGTTTTACACCCGATTCAACTATCCAAGTGTAAAATTTGTTACGAAAAGTAATCCCGTCAGGTTAATGACACTGCTTCTTCAAAAAATGTCATATGCGTCGAAAATATAATCAAGACTATGATTTACTCTTTAAAGAAATCTCCGTTAAAATTGAGGGAGAGTTGGAAGGAATGGGTCAGCTCTGTATTGATGCTTAGAATGTGAATATTACATACAGGAGCAAGATATAACATACAGTATACAGGAGCAAGAATGCAAAGCTGCTACTAGGAAAGTTAGAAATAATTTTTCTCATTTTATTTCATCATAAATGCAGCGCTGACCAATTCTGAATCAACTTACTCCGATCGACGAAATAACAGAGGCGGGAACCCCTTTCCAAACAATAAATAGAGAGTTTAGAACCCCAAATCAATAACAAAAACTAATATTAAATTTAAAAAAAAATATGTCCCAGAGGGAAGATCTCATAAAGATGAGTTTCGCGGGTCAGAACACACATTGTATAAAACTGACAACAGATCAAAATTTTAAATCATTGAGCTTTTTCTATTCATCTTCCGACTATAAAGTCCCTACCAATCATGCGTACAAAGGCTTAGAATTACATTTAAAATTTACTTAACAAGATTATAGCTCCTACTGTATATAACTCGGAAGTTCAAAACAAATATTAAACGCAGAAAACTTCGTTCTTTCAAATTAGGGCCAATATTTTTAACGTACGGCTAAGTTTTTACTACCATAATTCTGAAAAACGTTTAAGCCGGTTTTTAATTAATATCTCCGATAATTAATGTTCTACAGAAACGAGGAAAGTTAAGAATACTTTCGATCCAGGCACCTTTTGAACGAAAAAAGAACTATCAAAATCGATCCATCTGTTTAGGAGCTTAAATGCCACAAGAAGACACCCAGAAACACACTTTTAAAACTTATTACCCCTTCCATTTTGCGACGGAGGGCGCGAAGTGGCTTCTGAAATGATACCTTATTATTTAAATCGGGAATAAAAACTAATTTAAACGTGATTTAAGAGTCTTTTATTTAAATATTTAAGAATTTTGAGAATAGAAAAGATCCGTTTAAGATCCGTCAAAAAAGTAACGGATACGGATACAGATCTTTATTTTCCCTCGGATATCCGCGGATACGGATGTCCGGAACATCACTAATATATATATAAGGGCTCGACCGATAGCAATTTTTGGCCGATGGAAAAACCAAACTAAGGACGTCCAAAATATAGGTTTTAAATATTTTTTAAAGAACAAAAAAGTATTCAGTACGTTGTAGAAACCGATAGCAAGTCATAATTGAAAAAATTGAATGCATAAATAAATTTGATACCTAAGATGTCTGACACATTTATATTTCTTATTTTTTAATGAAAATGTTATGTCGAAAATCACAGCGAAGAAAAATAAATGGACCAGAGAAATATTTTTCTAACGGAAGAAAAGATAAAAGAGAGGGGTTTAAAGGATTGTAATGAAGAGTCACACCATTACACTGTTACTTTAAAAGCTTAAAAGTAAAAACGGAAGTGAAAAAAAAAAAAAGAACTTTAACTAGAGATTTATTGTATTTCAATAAATAAAAAGATAAGGATAGAAATCTAAAATGTTAATATCGAATACATAACTTTTAAATGTTTTTGGAAAAGAAAAACTTTACGAAGTTTTCCCACAGAATTTTAACTGAAAATAAATTAAAGTAGTGCCGCAGCCAAGGAAGGCTGAGAGAAGCGGTTCTTCAACTCAATCCTTTCCTTAGGACGTTTTAAAAAAATTAATTAAAAATTAAACGTTTTTAAAAGAAAAGACTTTTTCTCGCTCCATGTTATTTCTTTTTGTTTATTCTATCAACTTCAGTGACTAAAAGTAGTACTTTTGGCTAATGGAAGCAACCCCATTAGTCAATGGCAATGTAATCGGTGGGATAGTTAAATGTAGATTTTAAGAAAATGCAGTTTTTTTTTCCTTCCTAAAAAAATTTGGAAAAAAAAAAAAACCTGGTGAAAGTAAAATTACAGCATGCAACCATTTTTTTAAGGCGACGTGCTATAAAATTATAATTAAGGATTTCAGTGGAAAAACTAGTATTTGTAGGCCTTAAAAGTGAGAAAGAAAAATCGTGATTTTTCATTGATTTTAATCACCATACAGAACCGGCGTTCCTCGCCCTATTCTTATGATTGAGCTTTTGATGCAGTTAATCTTCAATCAAGGTTCAGGTTATATGTTAGAATATGCGAGTATTTACAGGGTGATCAGCGAATAAGCCCCGATTTCAAAATTAAATATCTCTACAACAAAGATCGATAGAATTAGGCGGTAAACTGTACGTTATCAGCAAAACGAAAAATCGTGCACAAAAGTTTAGTCACGAAAATCGTCAACAGATGGCGCTGTAATCACAATGATCTATCATTAGCCTTTAAAATCTGCTTCGAAGTATAAAACGATCAGTAAGACACGACGCGACGGTTGGATAGTGAAAAGAGTCTAGCAAAGAAAGTGAAACAAGTATTCCATTGAAAAACGTTTTTTTTTTTGCGTACGGAAATTCCACCGATTACAATACCCTACGGCTACATGTGACAGTTTTCAGAACTGATTCAATGTTCTACTGAACGTTACTTTAAATTTAGGAACAATTTGTCAGCAATCAACTAGCGTTGGAGAATTGACCAGGTATTGACTGGTTTTACTGATACAGGAATAGATTGGCCGACATGTTCTCCCGATCTGACTCCTTGTGTCTTCTTCCTGTGGGGCGCATTGAAAGAGTGTCAGTGGAAACAATCCCGCCACTCTTGATGAGCTTGAATCGTTGATTGGTGTTGCATGTGATCCCATTTCCGTTGAAACATTTTCAAGACATGTCAAATTTCATTGTTCGCTTACGCCACGTTATTGCTTCGAACGGTGAAGACTTTGAAAAATTTGTGTTCTGATTGCAAAGACTGCTTCACTTTTTTTTTTTTTCAGACTCCTTTCAGAGAATTAGTTTTCAGCACAGAGCGCCATCTGTTGACGATTTTCATAACTAAATTTTCTAAACTTCTGTGCACCATTTTTACAGCTAATAAACGTACAGTTTACCGCATAATTCTATTGATCTTTGTTGTAGATATATTTAATTTTGAAATCAGGGCTTATTCGCTGATCAACCTGTATTGAACCAAAAACGTGCGAGTAAAAATGATATTTTTTTGGAAGAAATACTTACATCTAAGTGAATATAATTGATACGTTTACGAAAATCTACAAACTTATTATATATAGTAAGTAAACAAATTGCTGAAATTTACAGCTTATTCCCAGTTATTTACGATGAATAATGATCAAAATACCTTTTTGGTTTTTTCAATTTGTCACTGGCGAAATAAACGCATAAGTGATTTAATTTTTATTGAAATATGTCAGCTGAAACATATCATGTACGTGAAAATAGTTACAGAACATTTTTTCTCGTATTTCTCAACAAATTCTTTAAAAATGTGATTTTTTTTCAAGTGATGCAGTTTATTTGTCCCCCCACCCCTCACCACTGTATAAGACTATATATTAATAATACTACATATATGTTCAAGATCCTAATGCAGTAAAATGGTTTCCGTAAAAAAGTTGCATGTTCTGAAATAGTCTCACAGAATAATAATAGAAAATCATAGGGTGGACAGAATTTCACCTTGTAATTGCAAATACAGAATACATTCATAATGAGAAACAAAAAACAAATGAGAAGCACCCTAAATTTTCAACCATTTTAGAATACAAAAAAACATAAGAACGCGTAATTAATATACAAGAGTTCGGTTTTAAAAAATCAAGATTTGTACCGCCGTCATTTGTAAAAATAAAAAAAAATTACCTTGTCGATAAAATTCTTGACATACTTGATAACTCCACCTTTGACTAATTGGCCACGGCCGACATGGATTGCAAAGATCAGCACATTTTAAAGCAATCTAAAAAATGATATGGGAAACGTAAGAAAGAACTTCTATTGCTTTAGCATCCGAATCAATACAAAACTGGAAAATATTTTCTGCACTTTTTTCAGAAAGTTAAAGACTAAATAAAACCTCTGATTTCGATGAGAGGAAAAAAAAGATGTTTCTGCGCATAAATAATGAAGTACCTCAAAAAAAAACCTTTGTTCTGAAATATTATGAGTTGACAAGTCGGAGAAAGTACTTTAAAAAAAATGCATTGAAACATGAATGTAGTGGATTGTTTTCGATTAAATCATGAAATTCAGGAAAAACGTATTTTTTCACATCCAAAGTTAAAGATTTGCTCATGTATATGTTAGAAGTAGCAGAAAATATTATTAATCTCAAGCACACTTGATTTTGTATAATTTTTGCGAACTGTTTTCCCCAAAATTGTGGGTTAAGTTCGCTGGGAGACGTATTCGATTAATTGTAGTAAAAAGTTCTGAAACTTATTGGCTTGGTTCGGTTTTGTGTTCTTTTAACTGGGAGTATATTCGTTTAATATTTAGTGATTGTTTGAATTCCAATAAAAACAACTTAATTCAGAAAATTCAGACCCGATACCAGTAACACGATAAAGAACTCGACTGGTAACAGATATGACAGTAGCAACAAAATATCTCCCAAAGCCCAAAGATGCTGATTAATAACAGTGAGAAATAAAGCAAAAACCTCAAAATATTAACTGACAAATTATATTTGAGCAGAAGGAAGCACTAATTTCGTATTTTTAACATAAAAAATTAGATGATGATCTTGAGATCGAAGAAAAATACGCACATTTAAAATAAATTGTCTATATACAACTATACTGTTCATCTTTAAACCCAAAACAAATGAGGAGCAAACATTCAAACCATGTTTTCTCCTTCGGATACAGTTTTTCAGGAAACACGAAAAACTAATATATTAAAAAAAAACTTGTATTAGACCCCAATTATCATTTTTTTAGTTGTATTACTGATTACTAGTAAGACTTGTAGGCGTACTTTACCTAATAAACTTAAAATGAATTAGAAAAATGTATTTGAAATTTGGAGAAATCATGTTTTGACCGAACTCAAAGGAGGAAACGTGTTTTGAATGTTTTCAATGTGGATAAAACACTCTTTGAATGAAAAAGATAGTAACTTAAATTGCTACGATTACATTTTTTAATGGAATAAAACTAATTAATGACATAATAAAATTGATTGTTATAAAATAAAGCTAGAAATTCATATGTGAAAAAAAATTGTCCTGCATAATCCTCATCCAAACAATCGCACACTACTTCCTCCGTTTCATCATTGAGTGCAGGTAAATTATAAATAATGTCTTTGTACCAATTAAAATCAGGTTGATTTTGCCACTCTTCGCCATACATTAAGTTTAAAAGTTTGTCTACGTCTCTTTTCTTTTCAACTGATATTCCATGGTTAAGAGGAAGAGATTGTAAAACAACACTTTTCACAATGTGCATCTATTATTTCTTCCATCCCTAAATTAATAATAAAAATTTAGGTAAAAGCACACCACTCTAAAATAAACAAACAAACCAACATAGCACCAAGCAAACAATAACATAACCTCTGAAACACTAAACACATTGTGAAATTGCTGGGTCACGTGATCAGTAAGAACAGCTCTGATTGGTTGACTGGAGGAATCACTGTTTGACTGGAAACTGGCTTTGGAGGAAACACTTTTTGAATGAAACCTGAATTTTATAAATAGGTTTATAATGGGAAAAAATATGTTTCGGTTGAAAACAATAGCATATTTTTGTACCATTTAATGTTGAGTTCAAAGAAAAATCACTAACTCATTTTTTTTATTTTTGGAGAAAACACTTTGAATGTTTGCTCTTCAAATGGCTATAAGTAAATATTCAACTAGTGTTACGGCCTTTTGTGCAAATGGATTGATATATCTTGTTTAAATTGTCAATCTTTGCTTTAACGGACTTCACAAAATAAGAGGGACAAAATGTTTTGTAAGTTATCTTGAAAATAATTTTTTTCCGTAATAATTTCAGAGACTTAAAATAATGGTGATTTAACTCTTGAAATCTCTCGGTGAGTTTCCTTTTATAGTAAAATATGAAGTTAAAAAGCATCAGAGAATAACATGGATGAGGGACAGCGATTTTTTCATCAACTAAAGTCAAGTATCTTTAAGGTAAAAATATGAAAGTGATTTTTTTTTGCATTGGATATACCAGCTGATCAGAAAATGAGTATACATTTGAAAAATTAATAATACACGAAATAATATATGTAGATAAGTAAAAACTGACATATATGCTTGGAAGGACATAGGGTTCTATTGCAATCAAGAAATTAAGAATAGATATATGCGCAGGATTTTTTTTTCAGGATGGCGCTCCACCTCATACTGCCAGACTTGTGAAAGATCCAATTTTTTTTCTCTTCTGTGGGAAAGTAATAAATGAATATTTTGAAAATGACCTAGTACCACCTTCAAGAGTGCAGCTAAAATGTCGAGTCATTATAATAAGCATAAGTACTTTTGTTTTTAGAATGCAAGAGTAAATGTTTTTTGCCGAGAATACAAACTTATGAACATATCTAGTGATTATTTTGAATATAATTTAATTTTTTTTCATAAATTAAAAATTTTAAATGAACATAATGATGTTAATTCCCAAAATTGTTACCTGCAATGCGAAATGGCGATACTGGTCTTGTTCCATATCAAGACATTCTGTGTTTAAGTAGTTCTGAAAGAAAATAAATGAAATTGTGTGAGCATTACATACATTTACGGAACTTATTATTAAATTCAAAAGATGCTATTGATAAAATGAGAATATCTCACTTTAAATCTGGCAAGAAACTCTTTCTGCCTCGTAATATCTGTAGCTAAGATTAAAGACCTAATTTGTCTCTGTATGTCCAGCCTGTAAATAATGATATTGAGCTTAATCATATCACCAAATAGTAACAAAAGATAGAAATAACACTACTTTGAACAATGTGTTTGAGGTACGATTGAAAACAGAAGGAAGAGAAAATCTGGAATTTAAAACTTCTCATAAATTAGAAACCATTATACACATTCAAAGACGTTTTTCTTCAGCTGACTCGAAGCCACACCAGGCACCCGAGCTCTTATCATAGAGTAAGAATAGAACTAGAGCGCACAATAGGGTTACTTTTCGACTGTAAGAACGAGAGCGGTTTTGACTACTTCTGTTTGACGAGAGCTACGATCTAACTTAACATCTTAGCGCTGTTCAGGAGCGGCAAAATGCTACTATACTGCATTTATGGAGAAGTGACAGCGGAAATTAACAAAGAGGGTTGCTGTTTGGCGTCTTCACCAGCCACTTTCACGATTTACTCGCTAGATTGGTGATTCTGTTCTTAAACATTCCACTTATCTGATTTGTGCTGCTCAATCCACCCAGTGCCCAGTCAAAACCCGGCATCGTCAAGCCACCCGATGCTTTGCTTTCTTCCACTATCACTTCTCGCTGAATGAACCATAGATGCAAATGCCAAGGCGACGTCTGCTGAAAACTGATAACGAACAAAGAATACTGTTCGTACCAGGTCCGGATCTACATAACCGCAAATCCTGCAGGCAAAGCATTGAGGGGCCCCCGGCCCATTCCAGTGTGAGAAATCCAGTGGGCGGTATGAAGCCCTAGTGGCTTTTTGCAGGGGGGCCCCCCAAAGTTTGTTGATCCAGGCATGGTTCGCACTCATTTCTGTGGTCAATTTTTTTTATGAAACTGTTTTCTAAAATATTGTCAACTTTGATACGTTGAACATATATTCGCATTTTAAAATATATTGGTCGTGCATTACATAAATTTATATATTTCCAAAAACAAGAAATATCAAGTGGGTAAAAGTTTAAGATGGGCTGACGTGGCTGGATCGGTAAGACGCCAAGCTTGTAACTGGAGTTCCGTACTCAATACCAGCAGGTCGAAAATCCTCCTTGATCACTGATGATGACTGGGGCACGTTAAATGTGTCGTGGTCATATAATCCTCACGTGAATCATTACCTAGGCTGTTTCGCTCCTGGTTTGGTTCAAAATTTCGAAATGTTGATAGATGGCTCTTTTACCGTGTGCTGTCTGAGTTGATTCAGACTTCCACCTAAATGTTGCTCGTTAAAACAGTAGTCGTCCCTCACTACCTTCAATCTACTAGCAAATGTTACTCTGGCTGTATTAGTAACAACAACAACAAAAGCTTAAGCATACAATTACAAAGCACATTCAAATTTTAAACGTCGTACCAGATATCTTTGTCCAAATGATCAAATATCCCTGATTCACTGAGACATGAGATTGCCGTTCGCCAGTGATGGTTTTCTAACACTGAAGAGTTCTAAAAAACAAAAATATCGGTCAATAAATAATTGTGCTATTATACGAAAAAGAAATACAAATGCATTTATAGATATATTAGGAACAAGATATGATGTTTGTTTGTTTACCGGGAAAACGGTAAGGCTTAGAAGCATTAAATTTGTATATAGGTGTAGTTTTGCCGACGTTGTGCATCTCGTCACCGAATGTTTGATCAATTCATAAAAAAAAAGTTATTTCATGCTTTAGATGACTTCAGTAGTTTTTACGTCGGAGACTTTAAGCTCGTTGTTGCGTTATTCTTTAGCACATTGTTGCAAAAAAATAATTTAATTTTACTAGCGTTTTTATTGTTAACACTAAAAATTTCTACAATAATTCGGTTCAAGTCGGAAATAAATATACATTGTTGTGAGTGATGCAATATGTCTATACGTATCTTGTTTGTGTAGAATAAATTACTTTTTCCCACCAGCAAATATATTAACAGTTCCCGAAGGCGGCGACTTCTCGTAAAAATGTGAACAACATAAAAAGGGTTATAACTGTCAATAGTCTATGTCCGGCAGCCCAATATACACTTTTAAAAAAACCCTGAAAGTTCAGGTAGTTTTCTGACTAATTTTAACAGAATATTTCTGTAATGCTTCAAAACGTATTTTGTCCTCACAACAACGGAAATATCACGAAAAAAAGTAACGAAAACGAAATTTTTCCATTTCTAGGGTTGCCGCTGTGCTGTACTAAGTATTCTGATCATCTTTCAAGTTATGATAAACATGACTTTTTGTAGTGCTTATTATATCGCACTGTTACGCTTTGTTAATTAAGAGCTTATTTAGAATAACAACTCAGATGTCGTAGACAAAATAGATAGCTTGCTATTTCATGTCTGGAGAGTAATATGCTCGTATGTCGAAATTGTTTTTACGCCTTTGGGCTTTGTAGGTTTGGAAAAATGTTCGCGCCATTTTCAGACAGGCAGATGTGTTTTGATCGCCCTGGTGATTTGATGTGGATTTTACTGAGTCAGTATTAGAATATTATTGCGGTGTATTATTTTGCTCAATACTTCGAACAATTCTATTCGTTAGTTATATTGTGTGTTCTAGCGGTGAGAATAGTTTTAGGATCTCGTGTTATCCATTTAAAATAAAAGCTATTGGATTACTTGTATCCAGATGCAATGGAGACACTTAAATTTAGCACCGCTGGTCACATGTAAGTATTGTTGAATATCTTTGTACTTGTTAATATACAAATGTATTTTTCTTGTTAATATGCATTTGATAGAATTCCGATGGTAGCTGATTTAGAATTTCTAGAACTATTATAAAGTTATTGTTTATGCTCTAACGCATTGTATTCTTAAAAGTCATTAAAACGTAAAATGCCAACATATCGCATCAACCGTAGATTATCGTGGTATGCGAGCAAGACAGAAAAAAAATCACTCAGTTTTTTTTTTTTTTTTTGACAGATTGAAAGTAAACCTTTTAAATCTCTAAATAAAAGTATTTCTTGCTGTTATATTTTTTGCGAAAAGGCATAGCAGATTGTTAATCTTTGAAAACACAATTGAAATTTTGACAAGAATAAGTTTTCTTGACTACTTAGAAATCTGGAAAACATTCATTACTCCTTTCGGGATTTCATTCATAATAAATTACTTAATTTATTTTATTAGGATCTCATCCAACAACTTATTTGAGATTATTGCAAGTTTCTTGTAAAAACATTTCGGGTAAAACGAACTGATTGATATGTTTAGCCTAAGCATAATGATGATGCACTAAAAATCTATGTTGCTATTCCAATGAGTGAAAAATGCGGAAATCACCGGGGGGGGGGGGGGGGATATACATCATCTGAGCCAAAAATTCTTCACGTGTATGACAATGATTCTGTTTTTAAACACAGTAAATTGGTATGCGGTACTCTCTATCATGTGGATTATTTCATGATAAAGTCAACCGGTTTTTAGTGGTATTTTATTTGACTCAGTCTGCAAATAAAAATGTTGTTTTTTTCATGTATGCTTTTCCATGCCACGCCAGAATATGTACGAGGGGATGTCGAAGGAAATATCGAACAGTATCAGCATCGAAAATTGGTGTTATATTCAAATCCACTAATTTAATTGTTGGTACTTTTAGATTATTTTTATTCATCTAAAAGAAGTTGAAAATTTCGTGATAGATGCTTGAAGAAGAGCTGTATGGTAGGTAAGTTATCAAGCAAAATTTTCACTTAAAATATATTTGAGTAATAAATACAAATTTAAAAAATAATAGTTTTTGAAAGGTTAACTATTTTTCTATTATTTATAATTTTAAAGATAGGATAGAAAAACGAGAATGAAATTTCAGTAAAATATGTGAAAATGAGAAACGAAAAAATAGCGCAACGAAAAATCAAGAACCGAAAGTTCTGTAAAGAAACAGAAAATTTAAAAACGGAAAAATAGATGAATGGAAAATTTAAGAACGGAAAAATAGATCAACGGAAAGAAGAGAAATGGAATTTTCGATAAATCACGGGAAATTTATAAACGGAAGAACAGAACTAAACGGAGAAATAAAACTTCTGTTAAGTCACGGAAAATAATTTAACGGAAACTTAATATTTACGGCAACTTTGCTGCCGGTACTTTATCCGTTATTTTCAGGAAATTTTTTTAACAGTGTAGTTAGGGCCGTTGTCGACTGATCGATAAGGTATCGGACTTGTGATCGAAGGGTCCCGGGTTCGATCCCAGTCGGTCGAAGATTCACCGTCTTCATTAAGGGTGACTTTGGGACGTTAAATATGCTCGTCGTCAAAGTCCTCTAAGTGAAACGATACCTCTAGGGGTGCTGGACCAGGGATTGCTCGGTTTCTGGTCTAAATATAAAAAATCAGAGCTGTCTTCATAGCAACATTCTCTCTTCAGAGCATCCAACTGGTTAAACCACAAATAGTAGTTGGTACGGAAGACCCTGGAGTGAAAAATGAAAATCCCAATATAGTTTAGAAGACAATCTAAAATAATTTAAATCATAAGCAGTATTTACAATTGCCACGTCGTCAAGTCCAGGACAGAAGTTAAAGTAGTCACCACTCATGTCGGAATTAGTTAAGCACAGCGGAGAGTCTGCCAGTTCAACTTCAGATTTTTTCCTCAGACAGTCCTTTTTTTTCCTAAAGCTTGCAACAACAACAGCTTTTAGCAATTCACATAAGATGGGGCTAATTCAATAAATAACCCCAACTCTTCTTTTTTTTTAAAACTATGTCGGAAATAATTTCACTTTGGAGGGTTTTGAATTCAGACGCGCTGATTCTTTTAATGATATGGAAGCAAACAGAAGGTCCAAGTTACGAAAGTTTCGATTTATACTTAGCAAGAGCTTTGACAAACGCATTACCCGTAACTCAAATTGTAATCAAATTCGATTAATTTTCAATCCAGATGTCACGCAGTAATATCGAAGGATTCGTTGTTGAGCGTTTCTTGTCTCAATCCGTCCCTTTACTTTCTGGATGTTAAAATCTTTTCAGCGCTGGTTACTTGTTATTTTGTGCCTCTTTTTTTCCCCACTCACAATTTTAAGCTTTTCGAATATCTAAGCTGTTTGAAGTTGATTGTGATATGGCAACATTGCACTGAAATCATTTTTTTAGTCAGCAATAGTGCTTATTGGCAATTTTCAAAAGATTCTAACGGCAATTACGAATTTTGCGCCCATAAAACCAATCCCATATACAGCTACCAAAATAATTCCTATGTCGTTCAAGTCAAAACATATAATTTCAATGCTAAAAGAAATACCGTAAACGCGGGCTACTTTGGCCTTAAGGGTTCTTCTTTGACCCAAACGGATAAAAAAGATACAACGTCCTCTGTCAACCTTCAGAGCGCAATTTTTTCAACATATTTTGACAGATTTCACTAGAGAGCATCCGCAATAACTCACTTATGTATACCAAGCCGTTCTATAGCTCTACTCAAGAAGCAACACTAGCGGTTCTGCGTTCCTTGTGCTAACATGTGCCTTCATAACCTCTCAAACTTCTCCATGTAGAAGCAGTTCTACATCAGCTAAGAGATTAAGTACCTATTTACAAGCACTATTTAATACTGTATGCCGTAGTATAATTGTGATTCTTATTTCTGTGTAGGTTTTCTTTTTAAAAAATTGACAATGACAACATATCTCTTTACCTAAAAATTACGACCTACTTTGGCCCAGCATAAAAACTTGAAAAAATCTGCCAGAGAGATTTGGAAAAGTAAAGAATATCTAAAATTAAGTCTCTCAACAGGAAAATCACAAGAAAAAAACCTGGAATTTTCGGCAACGGATAAATAGGGAGATTGCAGACTCAATTCATCAGGGTTCAGTTACATGGATTCCATTATGGAAGATGAAGAGGAATTAAAAGTTGCAGGAGGTTTAGAAAAAGGTTTACCCAAATTCATATGCATATTACAAATAATGTCAAACTTGTTGGAAAGTTTATGGAATTTTATTATTGTAGAATGGAATGAGCTCAGGTTTGCAAAGATAGGTGTTAATGCGAGAGAAAAGGGAATGCTTGTTGAGAGCATGGAATGCACCAAAAAGTTTTGGAAGTGACCGAAAATTTTTGTTTTACGAATGGTGTTGTCCTAGTAAAATTATTCAACCTCCAAAACTTATGAAAAGATGATCTCCGTCGGTAATTTCTGAGACAGTAACTAGGTGTGCACACACAAAAACAATAATAATAATGATAATTTTCCTTAAAACAAATGTGTGACTCAAACTTCTTTTAAATGTATTTTTCATTCAAATAAATAGTTTTTTACATGAACACAAGAGAAAGTGCTTCTGAACTTCGTTCTCAGTACTATCAGCTAAATTTCTTTGACTCTAGTTAGTTCTATAGTGATTTTAAATAGAGAAAACCACTTTGGGCAAAAGTAACCCAAACGCAAGGGTAACGTCGGCCCAAATAAAAAACAGTAATAAAGGGTAAAAATTCCTGGAAATAAATTAAGAGACCTTTAAATGCATAAAACAAGTTTCTACAACTTGTAAATATGAATAGTTATAAAATTATTGGGAAAACAATGAGAAAATTTTAAAATCTGGGCCAAAGTAGACCGCGTTTACGGTACATGTTTGATGAAACGAGAAAATCAACGAAAAACTTACACGATAAAGGTTAACGAGATGGTTTGAAGTGGCAACAAGAAATGCTTGCGTGACGCCAGGATGATCTAGATCATGAGCTACGGCTGCTATGACGGATGACATGGCTTCTAATGGAGTTAAATGAGCTGAAAACTGATGAATAAGTGTAAAATTAAAGAATGTTTGGTACCAATTTAGAATATTGGAAAGAAAAAGTCTATTTACTACATTCATACTTTGTTTTCTTGGAGAAAACAATGCATAGCTTGTGTGACATCTGCTGCATGGACCGAATTATGATATGGATTATGTCTATGGTAAGCTGCTTCCATCAAATCTGAAAAGAAGCGAGATGCATTCATAAGCAATAACTACATTAAAAATATATTAAGTTCATGAACAATGATACAGATTCATTGCAAACATATTAAGCGGGAAACATACATTTGATATTATTTATTGAAATCCGAAATTTAACATTCGGGTCATTCCATGCGAAATGAGCAAATCAACTGTGGCTGACATGTCACAGATTTCAATGAAAATTTTTATTACTGTAAATCATGCATATATACACTGTGAAAAATGAAATGCTCAATTTTAACGATTCGGCAATCGTCGAGCACTATTTCGTTATTTTCGACGATCCTTTCGTCACCGAATCACGTGATATTTGACGAAACCAGAAATTTCAAATTTTTCACGAAATTATTTCGTCCCGATTTCGTCACATTGCAGTGCATTCTGGGAGTTCTCGTTTCAGTCTTGTACTTGTGCTCGTTAAATTATCTTACGGAAATTATCCTAAAGGATTCGTAAAAAAAGTTAGTATTTATTGAAATTTGTATGTGCAATGTGCCTTCTTTTATCTATTGTTATATTTTTGTTTAGTGTTGTGTTTATTGTTGTATTTAAAACACATTAAAATTGAAAACGAACGGTTCGATTAGGTTTAGAATTCTGTGTGTCACCTCCATGTTAGGCTTAGCTAGCGTTATTTTTTTATTTGCAAAAGAAAATGTTGATTTGTTGACATTTGTTTCCAAAAGCGTACTTCCTTTATTCGTTAAAAAAATTACAAACATTACTAAAGAATTTGAACAAATTTAAACTTACAAAAAAAAAAAAAAACTTAACCGTAGCTAAACTAACACAGATGATAAATACAGCGCTTTTATAAAAGGCATAGAACTTTGAAGCTTTTAATTTCATCGTGGAATATATTACATGGTTACGTGTTTTCATTCTTCTCCAAGAATTTTACAAAAATAATTCTGTTAAACGAAGTGTATTTTTTAGCTTAATAATTCAAATTTGTTTCATTCTGCATTTTTATTTTCTTAAACAAATACTATGTACCAATCCCCCAATAAGTATTGATATTTTTTTTCTTCCACTCTACATTTAATGTTTTATTCAATATAATAATTTATACAGTAGTTCCCAAAAGTGTTCGCAAACTTATCATTTTCAATGATATACTGCTCTACCCATTAGTAAAAATTAATATTTTGGAATGGGTAAACAATATTACAAAACTACATGAAATATTTTAATAGCAAAATAAAATATAATTTTGAAGAAATTAATAATCAAAAAGTATCAAGAACTTTATAACACAAAAGTGTTCGTAAAAATATTTTAAAATAATTGTTTAGCAATCGTTGAATCAAACTGATGAAACTCGAGGAAAATAGCGCTTGATGTAATAAAAAATAAATGCAAACCACTCATATCAGCTTTTGGATCCAAAATGATGCCCTCTTTTTTTTTGTTATGCTCGTAGACAGAACTTATAAATGCTTACCCCTCATGTTGTTTACATATTCTCTTTCCCTGCGGCAGATGTTTTTAGCAATAAGTGCTTATGTTCATTATTTGTGGAGCCTTTTGTTTTTACTTGCATAAAACATGAAGTAAAATCAATATCAATTTAATACAAATCACTTTAAGATAGAGAAAATATTAATTTCCATAAAGAACTCTATCTTTGTAATTGATATTTCAGCACAATATTTTCAATATGTTTCCAATTTTTCCGCAAATTAAAACAAAATATTGAAAGTAGAGTTTTAATGTTTAACCTCCATTTAAAAAGAAAAGATAGTATAGCATGTTTGAAAATTGTAATAACAATAATAAGCATTTTCTGTTGTTTATTTTTCCACTTCATACACTAAATTTATAAGGTTTTCTATGTCAATTTGTGTTACATGATTTGTCATAATTATGAATTTTTCCATTATACATAGTTTCTAGCTAAAAAAAATGCAGCATTAATTTTATTGCGATATTTGCCGCCTCAACGCATTGTCAACAAAAAATGAGAAATCCCAGTCTACATTAAATCGGACTAAGAAGCATTTTACAGATGAACTTCCAATAAATCCAAATTTTTTAGTTGGAGTTGTGATTTTGCTGGATACAAAGTAAAATGTCTGAAAATGTAACCGAACTTCAATTGAAAAACTGAAAGGATAATGAAAATATATGAAAAATTAAAAGGATAATGAAAATATATGGTAAGAAGTAACAAGCTTTGCTCACCACACTGGTCCCTATTTTCATTATATACTTTTGAAAAAAAAATCCATTGATATCAGTCAATTAGTTCTCAAGACACAAACAAACAAGGAAATGCACTTTGTTATTGGGTTTCCCCTGTCTTTAGCAACTCTTCTCCCTTGGCGTTTTTTTATTTATTGCGTGAAAATTGCATATTTTAAAAATCAAATATGCTTAGGGAAAAGGTAATACTCCCTTCGTCTCCGTCCCAAACTAGTAGAGCAACGTTTGAATATTTTTGTACTAGTGATTGATTCTGATGAGTTTTGATTTTTTTCGAATATTTTTTAAAGATTTCAAGGTACTATACTATCAATTAACAACTTTACTTGGCAAGCATTCCCTTTTAAAATCATTACCAGCTGATTTAAAAAAATCCGAAGTACACACGCCCTTAAGCTACACCCCATTTTGTAAGTACTCTACCCCCAGTATAGCAGAAAAAAGTTTTTTTTCCTACTAAATCCCTATCCATCAGCTAGCGGTTCCCAACCCATGGGCCACGGCCCACAAGTAGGCCGCGAACAGAGTGTTACTGGGCCGTGGACACTGGTCAAGAATCTGAAACATCAAGATAAATCTTGGAGTTTTTCAAGATTAGTGGATTTCTGTTTTTTTGCGAAGATTCACTTATTAGATGTATCGTCACTCAAAAGTTTTCCCTTGCTTTTGGCCAATAAAGAACTTTAAAGTTAAGATTTTAAAATATTTCTTAAGAATTTTTTCCTATTATTGAGGATGAAATCTGATGAATCAGAAACTCTTTTAAGATAATTGGTTAATAAAAGAAAAAAAAAAAAAAAAAAAAAAAAAAAAAAAAAAACTAGTATTAGCTTCAAGCTTCAAGTTAAAAATGTTCCTCCTTTGTTGAATATGATGACTAACCAGTGAATTAAGACACTTCAGGGGCTTTTCGACAACCTACCTATTAGAATGAGGCTTTTACTCACATTAAAAAATAAATAAATAAATAAATAAATAAAAAGATTGTGCAGAAATGCATCGAATGTTGCAAGTTATTTGAGACTAAACCTAACCATTTTTAATCCAAATATCAAATCCCTAGTAGAGGAAGAACAGAAAATCCCATGCAGCTTTTAAGTAGCAGGGGTAGCAGCAGCCCCCCAGAAAGTAAATTTTGGCTGTGCAAGTAATATACACTGGTTTGCAAAAATTAAAGACGAGACGGTTTTTTCAATATAACTTTGTACAAAAGTTTTCCAAATCAACACATTTAATACCGTAAGATCCCCAATACGTAAGGACATGTGTAATGAAATAAGCAGCACTTACTAAAAGAGAAATCAGAGAGATAAGAAGAAGCTTCATTGAAAAAGTAGCATGGAGCGCAATGCGACTGAAGGCCGAAACATCCCTGAGATGGGTGTCCAGCAAGAAACATCCGGTCTTTAGTAGGGGATATGATCTCCCCCGACTGCTAGGCAGGTTTCACAGCGTCTGCCCATGCTGAGAATGAGGGTGTCAATGAGTTGTTGAGGCATTGCTCCCATTCGTCTTGCAGCGCCAATCGAAGCTCCCGAATCGTTACTGGTGGTAAGGTACGAGCTGTTAAGCGTCTGCCTAGAAAATCCCATACGTGCTCGATGGGATTGAGATCCGGAGATCGTGCCGGCCAATCCATACGTTCAATATCCTCACTCTCTAAGAGCTGTTCGGCAGCAACTGTGCGATGACATGGTGCATTGTCGTCCATGAAAAGGAACTGCGGACCCATAGCGCCTCTAAAAAGACGCATATATGGAAGAAGAATCTCGTTACAATAACGGGTCCCGTTGATTGAGCCTGCGTCGAAGATGTGTAGGTCTGTACGACTACCAAGCATGATGCCTCCCCAAACGACAACACCGCGACCTCCATACCTGTCCCTTTCAATGATGTTCGAGGGATGATTGCGGCTTCCCCACTCTCTCCAGATGAGTATGCGATGAGAATCGCTACTCAGACTGAATCTGCTCTCATCTGTAAAGAGTACTCGTCCCCATTCATTGTTTCTCCAATTCCGGTGTTCCCGGCACCACAGAGAACGCCTTCTCCGATGGGCAGGCGTTAGAGGTACACACCGTATAGGGCGTCGTGCAAACAGACCACCACCGTGCAGTCTTCTGGCCACGGTAAAACGCGATATCGGTCGTCCAGTAGCCTGTGTCGTGTGTCTAGCGATTTCTCCCGCTGTCTGCCGCCTGTTTCTTCTGTCCTGTAAGACAATATACCGGTCATTTGCGGGTGTGGTTCCTCGTGGACGACCACTACTGAACCCCGGGATAGCTGTTCCTGTAGTTTGAAATTGTCTCCAAAGTCGTGAAACGATGCTGTGAGCACACTCCGAACTCTGCAGCCACACTTGTCATACTGCGGCCTTCCTCCAACTTTCCAATGATTCGACCTCGGGTAAAAGCATCCAGATGTCGTCTAACAGATTGATTATTCGCCATTTCTTGCTGAGACAGCAACTCGGTGTGATTTTAACTGCTATACGGCGTGCAATCTCTGCCAGAAATACTGATCATACACCGACAACATGCTTTATACTACTCAGACACTCCCCCATTACGTCTGCCTGCATATCTGCGCATGTGCTACCGTACATCACCTTACTTAATCTCCTGATTGGTCTTTCTGTCCGCTCTGCCTCTTCGTTCAGCTGATATGCTAATTTTTCGACTTCGTCCTTAATTTTTGCACACCAGTATATAGTAGTTAGTGGGCCTCAATGGTGTTTTCTGCAAAACTGGTAGGCCGCACAAGTAAAAAGGTTGGGAACCGCTGGAAGGTAGCTTTATGTACTTACTAGTTAATTTATGAAATGGAGCGTGGCTTCGAGTGTTGGAGCCCTGGGTTTTTGACTCTAATTTGATAGTGTTTTAAGGAAGTAAGGCTCGGTAAGTAAATGTTGTTTATTGATATCATAGCACAATAAAATCTCTGAAAAAGTGCAAATAAAATCATAATCACCAGTTTCAGTACTACTTAATTCATAAGTAC
Source organism: Uloborus diversus (assembly GCF_026930045.1). Taxonomy (NCBI): domain Eukaryota; kingdom Metazoa; phylum Arthropoda; class Arachnida; order Araneae; family Uloboridae; genus Uloborus; species Uloborus diversus. The sequence continues at coordinate 4,224,366 of NC_072733.1, forward strand.
TTTATTGGAACTAATTTTGGGGGGGGGGGAGAGGGAGTACTTCAGAAAGCATTCGTGAAGAAAACGGAACACGAAAATCGGGTGAAAACGGTGTATTTTGGCTATCGGTTGAAATAAAAAATAAATTAAAAAAAAAATCACAGATCAACAATTGTCGCATCCTTTATTTTTTTTATAGCTCAAATAAATAAATAAATAAATAAATAAATAAAATAAAATAAAAAATGAAAATTTGCGACTTGATTTGCAAAAGTATTAGCTCGTTTAATGGCTTGTAGTAATGCTGATTCTCGATAAATTGAAGAAACTGTAATTCCAGAACACTATTCAGAAATTAATTTCAGAAACCAACTGAGGGTCTAGCTGCCTAAATAAAAATTTTGTTCACCCGCTGTAAAAATAACGCATTCTTGCAATCTGCTTGAAAAAAGAGCTGTCAGCATCGAAATATTCATATATTTTGAAAAATATGAAAATTAAATCAGATGCTCTTTAAAGTCACAAGCGAATCGTAGCTTTTTACCTTAAGAAAAAAAAAAGTTCAGATTTTGAAAGAAATCGTGGAAACATGTTTTATTTCAGAAATAAGCTGCTGAATTTAATCGTAAAACTTTCCTCGAAATAGAAAAAAGATCCATGTGCATGGGGGCATACTTATTATGCATATATTCTGTTTTTAAAATTTTTTAGGATGGATCCAGCATCACGGAGATAATCAGAACAAGGACAGACGAAGACTTTTTCATAATTATAATAATATTCTAACTGTTCGTATATTTTACATTGATTTCATGTTACACATGTTTGGAAATAAAAATAAAAATTTAGGGGTAGAAAGCAAAGGTGTATTTTATAATTAATTAACAAATATTATACTAAATTAATTTTACCAAAAGATTTATTTCACATCTGCATTCTTTTACGATTTATATTTTCAATTTTTTTAACATTTTGGCAGACAATTGTTTTCAAAGTATGAAGTATGTAATGCATGCAAAAATAAAGTTCCTGTATCAAACATAAATTTTTCCAAAAAAGCATTCTACATACAAGCAAAATTAATAAAACAAATAATTGATTGGAAAAAGAAAAAGGTAAGCTTTTTCGTAAGATTATCTAATTTCATTTTCTGAATCTAATTTTAGAAGAAAGATATACTAACTTAAAGTTGTCCATTTTATTGTACTTTTTCTCTTTTGAAATTTATGGGATTAATTAGATAAAAACCTTTTTTTTTTTCCTTTTTTTGGAATTTTTTCATGCGATGCAATGAAGAAGAAAATCCTCAGCAATTTTCCCCTGATCCTACATTGATGTAACTGTGTATAAAAGTGGCATATAATTTATTCTTCCAGAACCCAATGTCTGCTGTGGAAGTAGCACTTTCATATTCCCAGTAGGGCTGTGCGATGTAGGAATTTCGACATCGTGATGCATCGCCAACCTTACATCGCGATGTAGCTCAAGCCGTTTGAAATATTCTTCCCGCTACAGCGGCACCCCCCCCCCCCCATTAGGGAATTTTCCTTACAAAAATCAATTTGTCAGATCTTTTCCTAATTTGGCACAAAGGTCCTTTAATCACATGGGATAGTACCCCATATGAATACTACCCTATGGGAAACTATCCTATGTGGATTTCCAGCATCAAAGAACATCTGAGCCGAACCTGGAAAAGATCCGACGAAAACTGGATTTTTATAAGGAAAACTCCTATGGGGTTTGCCACACGTAGCGGAACGAAAACTACCCCAAGCATCAAAAGACAAATGTACCGAATTTAGAACAGATCCGAGGAAAATTGGGTTCTTATAAGACCCCCCCCCCCCCAGGCACGTGGTTTCCCCCTCCATAGCGGGACGAAAACAGGGGAATTCCCGAGCGTCAAAGACCACTGTGCCAATTATGGAAAATAACTGATAAAAACTGGATTTTTATAAGAAAGCCCCCCGTTTGGTGGTTGCCCCCCATTGCGGGCGAAAACTACCCTATGAGAATTCCTGAAAACAAACCTCTAAGCCAAAAGTTTGGAAAGATCCGACAAAAACTGGATTTTTTCAAAGACCCCCCCCCCCCCCGATTGAGGTTGACCCTCCCCACAGAATGACGAAAACTACCCTGCGTGAATTCCTGAGCATCAAAGAACCTCTGCGGCAAATTCAGAAAAGATCGGATAAAAACGTTTTTATCTATAAGGAGACCCCCAATGCGGGGTTGCGCCCCCCCCCCCCCATCATAGAGGGTCGAAAACTACCCTGTGAGAATTCCCGAGCATCAAAGGACCTCTGTTCCTAATTTGGAAAATATTTGATAAAAACTGGTTATGTATAAGAAAACCCCCCGTATGGAGATTGCCCCCCCCCCCCATAGCGGAACGAAAACTACCCTATGAAAATTCCTGAGCACCAAAGAACGAATCTCTGTGCAAAATTTGGAAAGATTCGACAAAAAACTGGAATTTTTGAAGTAAATACCCTTAGAGGTTGCCCCCCCCCCCCCATTGACGGTTGAAAACTACCCTGCGCGAATCCCCGGTATCAAAGAACCTCTGTGCGAAATTTTGGAAAGATCCGACAAAAACTGGATTTTTTTCAAGGAAAACCCTCATGGGGGGGGGGGGTTCCCCCTCCCCCATAGAGTGACAAAAACTACTCGGCGTGAATTCCTGAACATCAAAGAACTTCTGTGGCAAACTTGGAAAAGATCGGACTAAAACTTTTTTTATGTACGGAGAACCCCTAATGCGCCCCCCCCCCCACACACATTGAGGGACAAAAACTACCCTGTGTTAATTCCTGAGCATCAAATAATAAACCTCTGTGCCAAATTTGGAAAATATCCGACAAAAATTGGATTTTTTAAAGGAACCCCCCTTCCCCCTCTTATGGGGGTTTAATTAAATACCATGGAGAGTTTATTCTGCAATAATTTGTTTTACCTTTTTTTTTTAGAAGTTGTTAGTTTGCATTTTTACATGAATAAAAATTTGTTTGACGTATTTTATGTGCCTCTGTAATCAACAATTACTTGTCTTGTTTTAGGCGGGGGAGGGGGGCTGCAGGCTCGTTATTTCAATTTTTTTTAAATATGGCAAAGGGGTCTGTACTCAATAAGAATTTTATAGGAAACCTACTAAAACGACGGTCACTCATGTGTAAAAACTTGAATGTTCAAAAACCAAGCCGGGGGGGGGGGGAGGCCCCGAGTCCGTAAATGACGGGCCTGTGAGAGTGACTATACGCATTAAAGTGGGAAACTACGGTAGTAAGATTCTGAAGTTAGAATTTGATCAAACACACACAAATCTTATAAAATAGTCGAACCTCGTTATAACGAACTTAAAGGGGCCATTAAAATTGATTGTTCTAAAACGTGCTTCGCTTTCCGAAAAACAATAAAAAATAAGACATGGATTGCAAAAAAGTTCATTTCGGCAGTTATTCGTTTTAAGCGTGTTCGAATAAACGAGGTTCGACTGTATTCGCAAAAATAAAAAAACTAATGTGCTCAAAGAAAAAAAAAAGGGAATAAATTTCCTCAAGATTTACGAAATTAACGTCCTCAAATATGACGAAATTAATTTGACGAAACTAATGCTCTCAAAACTACGAAAATGATTGTTAATTTGACGAAACTAGGATGAAGAAATATTTCGTTACATTTGACGAAATTCGCATCCTCAAACGAGTAACGAAAGCTGTTTCTTCAATTTGACGAAATGTTCGCTCGGAGCATATACCTGGAAGCGGTTTCGTCAAAAACGAAGAAAGTTTCTTCAAATTTGAAAGTCCATTTCTGAGAGTGTATGAGGGAATGCAAAGTACACTTAAAAAATAAATATTTCCACATTCTATAAACAAATCTCTATTAGGAAAAAGGAAAGTAAAATTTATTCAGAGCTTTTTTTTTGAATCTGAGATATTAACAAAAGATTGAAAACTTGCCAATTTACATCAGATTTCAAATCACTCTTCTAGTTCTTTTCATGAAAAAATAACAGCAAAAAGGATTTTAGTCATTATTTTTGAATTCCTTGATGATGAAATCGTACTTTAAAAAATCAAAAATTTACAAAATTCTCATTTTTTTTCTCTATTTCAGATGCTTGTTTGAACATGAGGGAATACCCTTAATTTACTCAATTTTTTTACGTAACATATTGAAGTATTCTTTAGGTAATACTATATTTTAATCATTGGAACAAGCGTATTTCTGTTACTAGAGTAACTTGAACTAAGGTAAAATTCCATTAATTAAAGTTATTTATTGTAAGTTTTGCAAGACTTAACCATATCTTTCACATTTCATTTTCTCAAAATTATGTTTATGAAGTACTTGTTGAAAGGTTTCCCTAATTGTTGTGAAGTATATAATAGTCCAGTATGCATAATTAAATATAATTGTGCCACTGAAAATTGAATTTTCCTCTATACCCGTGGTATAGGAAAAATTAACAGTAAAGTTTCTGGAAAACTTATGTCATCATGACTAAAAGAATATACTGAGTTAAAAGAGTAAGTGAGAGGACCATCTCTTCTAATTCTCAATAGCATTTGAGATTGGGCTATGAGATTGAGGAAATTTGTTTTATCCATGAATAAGTATATTTATTTGACAAATACACCCATTTATTTCAACCGTCCTGCTGCGACGTTCTTTGAAACAAAAGAATTCCTTTGGTAGCGAAATTCGTCTATTTTAGTTATAGCTTTTCTGTCCAGGATAAATCTTGCCAGTTAAACAACATTTGCCACACAATGAATCTAATTTTCAATGGAAAGCAGGCCACTTTTCTTTGTATTATCAACGGCAAAATTGCATATTATGGCATATTGATAAAATTATCAAATTATTATCCGTCAGAACAGGTATGCATAAGACACACAATAATCCACCTATAACTGGAAGATATTTCCTCCTTCTGGCTGCTGCAATCACATTTTTTTTGGAGCAATCACAATTGCTTATTGCTTTCATTTGAGTGTTTTGATGTGCTATCATTTTATTTTTCCAACAGCACCCACTGCAGCATCACCGTCAATCGCCTCTTCACGATGCTGCTCCTATAGCGAAAACCGCCTACAGGTTGCGTCCATATCCTACACACACGCGCATACATACACAACATACACACACACAAACGCATACACACACAAACACATACACACACCTACACACACAAACTCATACACGCACGCATGCATACAGACACCTACACACACAAACACATACACACACAACTACCCACATATTCATCCTTGCACACAGACACAAACACATATGCCTACACACACATACCCCGTCCCCACGCACACAAACACTCATACACACAACTACCAACACTCATGCCTGCACACAGACACAAACACACATGCCTACACACACATACCTCCTACACACAAACACCCCCCCCCCCACACACACACGCCTTCATACACACACTCGTGATTGCGAAAAACATAATTTGAATTCAAGATGACAAAATTCAATTTTTTTGGAGCAATCACATTGCTTATTGTTTTCACTTGACGGTTTTGATGTTTTATGATTTTATTCCCCCCTCCCCCGCGTTCCTCTGCAGCATCACCGTCGACCTGCCCCTCCCGATGCTGCTCCTCTAGCGGAAACCATCTCCAGGTTGCGGTCGTATCCTACACACACACACGCATACACATACATACACACACTCTCAGCCTGCATACACACGCCTACACATAGACACAAACGCCTACATACACACACACACACACTCGTGATATCGAAAAACATAATTTGAATTCAAGATGTCAAAATTCAAATTAATTTTTTTTTGTCTCATGAATAAAACTTCTCAATCTTGGAAGTTAGGCCCAATAACAATCTATTGAAGTACCCATAGCTGTCTTGGAGATGCGAAATCATCATCATTTCAGCTCAATTAACAATTAAACGCTTAAATTCCTAGTCTCAGATTTATCTCAATCATCAGTGAAAGGAGTACATGTTTGAAGAGAAAGAATTTAGAGATCAGGGTAAAACCAAAATTAGTTTCATTTGTTTGTTACATATAGTATATATAGCAACTATCTGTGGCTGTGTAATATTTTTCTAAGCATCGATTTTATGCAACGATATCTTTTCAGACAAGTGGAAAACTTTTTGCAGAGAGAAAAAAAAAAAAAAAAAAAAAAAAAAAAAAAAAAAAAAAATGAATTTTGACATCTTGAATTCGAATTATGTTTTTCGCAATCACGAGTGTGTGTATGTAGGCGTGTGTGTTTGTGTGTAGGGGTTATGTGTATGTGTGTATAGGCATGTGTGTTTGTGTCTGTGTGCTGGCATAAGTGTGTGGGTAGTTGTGCGTGTATGTGTGTGGGGAGGGGTATGTGTATGTGTGTGTAGGCATATGTGTTTGTGTCTGTGTGCAGGCATGAATGTGTGGGTAGTTGTGTGTATGTTTTTGTGTGTGTGTGCGTGTGCGTGCGTGTGTGTGTAGTTGTGTATGTATGCGCGTGTGTGTAGGACACGGATGCAACCTGGAGACGGCTTTCGCTATAGGAGCAGCATCGTGAGGAGCCCGTCGACGGTGATGGTGCGGAGGGTGGCGGTGGGAAAAATCAAAGGAACGTCAAAAACAGTCAAGTGAGAACAATAAGCAATCGTGATTGCTCAAAAAAAAAATCTTTTGATGCATTTGTTGAAGTTATAATTATTGCTTAAGATATAAATTTTACCCACTAATTATTTTGTCAATTTCACACTTTGCCAGTACATTTTTTCAAAAAATTGAAATGAATGTTAGATATACTTGCTTTTGCATCATTTAATTATTTATCTAGTTCTTTGAATTTTCGTAATTTCACATAAAACACAAAGAAAATGCTAATGTAATGATTTTTTTTAAAGCTTGGAAATCCAAAACCGATTTTGAATTTCTTCAAGCAAATAGTAGAATTACTGTTCTATATTCCTGCAAAATTTAAAAACTGTCGAAAGTTTCCCTCATTTAAATTTTTGGGCCTATGTGAAGGGGAAAATCGGCATTTTACAAAATGTCACTAAGTTCCAAAATGATTTTGAAGATAAAAGGAGTTAAAACACAACTTCAAAATAAAGGTATTTCTTTTATGACACTTATCATGTTATTGGATGTCAATTTCAACGAAGCTAATACATTCCTTAAAGCTTGAGATTAAAAAATATGCTTAATTATGAGAAAATCCGAATGTTTTCAGTTTTTAAAACACGGTTAAAAGGTGATTATAATAATGTTGAAAGTTTTACTCATATCAGATGAATTGCCCTACTCCATAGATTACAACTATATATAACTTTCATGTTTTGATTAAATAGTTAATAAAATACAAGCTTTCAAAAATGCAACATTTAGCATTTATGAGAATGCTGTTTAATTTGACCAATTTTCAATAGCATGTAACTATTTAAATAAAAAATATTTAGCCAAAATATTTTAGATATTTTTATATAGGCATAAAAGGAATCTATACCAAATTTCATAAAAATCTGTTACTATGCGGTGTCCACTTTTTTTGTGAATTTTGCTCATTTCGTATGGAATGACCCATTCGTATTGCTAATAGAAAAAACACAATAAATATTTAGCTCTAACAATATTAATACATTAAAAACAAACTTATAGATATACCTGCTTTAAAGCTCAAGTTTTAATTTGAATTAATGCTGCATTAATGATATAGTCTCTCTGTGAGCAGTTGGCTTTTGATTGGCTGAAGCTTGAACTATTCCAATTGTTGAAACACGGGTTGAGAAAAGCAGCAAATTTTTCAAACAAAGACTTTGTTTTGCCCATAATTATTGGCTTGGACCCAGGGCCCCATTAAAATATTAGGGGGCTCCAGGCCATATGCTTTTTCGGGGCCCCTGTGTAGTCAACCCTTACAATTTTAGACATTGGCGAAGACAGTTTTGGCTATTGGTTTAAAAGAATAGCAATTTGGGGGCCCCCAAAAAGTGGGGGCCCTAGGCCACGGCCTAGTTGGTCTATTTAGTAATCAGGCCCTGGTTGGAGCTACTAAGAATTTCTCCTCTTTCATCCAAAATATAAGTTAGTACGCACAAGAATGAACATCTTTTTACGAGAGCCAGACTATTCTATAGAAGAATTTTGCGTAGAAGACATGGAAGCTCACACCGTGGAGTATTTACCTTCTTATATCACTATAGAATGTGTTTCCCCAAATTAGGATACTGTAAGGAAAAATGTCAAGAATAAATGAAATCAGATGAATAATCTTAAATTACTATGCAATATCTTTTTCATATGGAGCGTGGAATACAAACAATAAACGAAGTCTCTTATATACTATTTTACAAATAGTTTTGGCTGCCCTTTAGATTCTATGCAGCAAACACGCAAAATGTAGACTAGATGTAAGCAAAGAAATGCACCAATTGGCGACGTTAATGACGTTTATAGCTTGGACAGGAACGAATTGTTTATAAGCAAACCGTGAAGGCGAATAGTATAGGCTAGGGCCGTGGTAACCTGATTGGTAAGGCATTGGACTCGGGACCGGAGGGTCTCGGGTTCGATCCTCACTGGTCGAAGACCCACCGTCGTATTAATGGTGATTGGGCGACGTTAAATATGCTCGTGGTCACAATGTCCTCCAAGTGAAACGATATCTCTGGGGATGCCAGACTAGGAAGTTATTCGGCTTCTGGCCTGGTTCTAAATTGTCTCTCGAACTGTCCATAGATGGCACCACCATCTATTGTGTTGTCTTTGTGCTGTCCTGGAAAAACAAAATCCTGGAAATATTGTGGATTAATAGAGGTATAAGTTTCCCTAGTGGAATAGCAGAAACCTCAATCTGTGTGTGTGAAGGAAAGAAAGAAGAAAGTATAGGCTTAATTTCTTTTTAATTCCAGAGCAAATCCACAAAAGTGGCCATAGTAACAAACCTTCTAGCAACCTGTTTGTTTATTTTTTCGGTCTATCTTTTTCGTGATCAGGGTGTAATAGAAGAGTTAAATTAAGTAAATAAATATGTAAAAACAAAAATTCAACTTACTAAAACAGTGCCAAATTTTGACGATATCAAGTTTAAAATGATTCACGAAACCATATTCTTGAAAAAGATGCACGAGAAGGTAGGATAGGGATCGTCCACCGGTAGAAACATCAAGATTGAAAGTGTTGAAGGACCAGCTATTGCACTTGGACAGCAGAGTCTTGGGGAGAAAATAATAATAACCGTTATTATGCGAAATTTATATCTATAGGAGAATTCAAGATTGTGTATATAAACATTAAGTAAAAGCAACGGGGAAAGACGAAAGACTCAGAACTTCACAGGAGTGTATGACCAGGAATCCTCGTCTGATAAACCTCAAGATTACCCCCAAGGTCCCTTATTAGTGATCTTTATTTTTGATGAATTTTTGATGATGTCTGTAAGAAAAGACTTACAGGATATTCTGATGGCTTGGGGCCTTTCTTCTGGATTTTTCCCCTATTCGCAGAAAGAGATGATATACCAGACTCCTATCGACTCAAAAATTGACCTCGTCACAATGATTAAGGAAGCAGCTCAAATTTGCTCAAAATGCCTTGTAATAATGAAACCAATCATTTGTTAGTTTTGTTTAGCCAGCTTAAATGCAGGGCCATTCCAAGAAGAGCCGCCATTTTGCTGTGCACGTAATAGCTCATATATTTCATTTAAAATTAATAATTTTTAAAGATTATGAACAAAATTTTTGCACTTTCAGCATATACGTTTTTTTTCTAAAACAACAAAATTTTGTTCATTACTCCTTTAAATTACTATTTTTAATGAACTATATGAGCCGTTACGTACAGGTGAAAATGTCCATTTTTCTGGGAAAGGCACCTGCAGATGGTAAGGTGTTGTGACTCAGGATTTGTATACGTATTGCTCAAACGTAGCTATCTAAAAATGGTATTAGTCATTCCTGCACCTTCATTTAATCTGTAGTAATGCAGTTTGTAATGCTCGTTAGACAGTTCTCTGTTGTTCGCGTTTGTCTTTATGTCTTCATTCCCCCCTAAATGCTTGTTTGCTCACACAATTTTGAATCATCTTGTTTATACTTAAAAATAACGTTTTTAAAAAATAAATAAAAACGCTTTAGACAGAGGGGTTGCATAGTGTCTCTATTAGGGATGCGCCGATAAGCAAATTGGTCGATTACAGATTAATCGGCTGTTGATAATCGGCCGATTAATTAATAATCATAATGAATATTTTTTGATACTATAAATTTCTCCATCATATTTTTCTCTTATAATTTAGACTTTAGAAATAGTCAATAGTAAATTTCTGAGGGATTACTTATGTTTCTCCACTTTCCTAATTTTCAGAAAAAAAAATTCAGAATTCCATCGGATTTCTTCGAGCAAATTTTCAAACTATTGTTAGTAAAATTGAATTTTATAAACTAGGCATGAAGATTTTTTAATGTTAGGGGGTAGCCTGAGCCAGCAGGCTAATTTAAGAGCACTTTTCATTAAAATATATTTTATAATTATTAGTAGCCATTTAATCCAAGACTTCGTCATAAAAATTATAAGTTTATCTAAAAGCAGTATGCTAAAGGAGAAAAGTATCGACACATGAAAAATGTTGCAGCGTTGTATATACATACGTATATTTATTAAAAATAGAAAAAAATAAAAAATAATAATAATACTTCAACCATCAGAAAAAAAAAATAACAAGTCTTGTGTATATTTTTTTAATCAAATGATGTTTAATAATAATGAGTTTTTGTTGAGTCAAAACTTAATAACTTAAAGAGAGTTGTTAAATATATGATGTAATCACATTGTAACGGATCCGGTGAGACTTCCAACTTTCTTGAAAGGACGACACAGTTCTTGATTAAGAATACAGGAAATTTATTTACACTATGTACAGGGAAGATTGTCAACAACTGCTAAAGTAATCATCAACAATTAAGCAAGTATCACACAAACCGTAAACTCAACGGTTACACACGTATTTACTTCCAAATACGAAAAACAACACAGCGAAATGCCTCGCAATAAACAGAGCTAATACACTCTCAGCACACATTCTCAATCGAAACTAACTTTTTATCACGCGGGACGCTTTTATAAACATCGAAAGAAATCTCTCAAATATTCCACAAGATTCCAAACGCTTCTCGAAAATAGTAGACCGTTATCAAATTTTATCAATGAACAAAAAAAAAAGTTGGGGGGTCGTATACTTTAGCCGAATGTATAGGGGTTGTATATTCATTACGGGAAACTATTTACAGGTTACGTTGCTATAATAATGGGGGATTTCAATTTTCCGGGAATTGATTGGAATAATTTTTATCCTAGTAATGGCAGAGAAGAGGAATTTTTAAAAGTAATTGATGACTGTTTCATACATTAAGTTGTAACTCAGAGGACTCCAGAGGAGCCGATTTTGGATATAGTTTTCTGTGACGTACACTGTAAAAACGATTCAAAAACGTTCCTGGAAAATAGTGGGCAGCTTATATGCCCAATTTCTGCCAGTAACTTATCTTGCTAAATTCAGGAACGTTTTCCGCTAAAATTCAGTAACCTTCCTGATATTATCCTGGAATCCCCCTGAAAAACTTAGAAATCTTCCCGTTGAAAGTCAGTCGGGTCTCTGGAAAATTAGAGTAACCTTAAGAAGGTATAATATGCTTGGAATCTTCCTGATTTATCAAGGAAGTTGCAATAGCAGTAATGCAAACATGGCCAAAGCTAAGACGGAATTGCGAGCAAGTATCAAGAATTTTACTCGCCTGCAACTCTTGCAATGCTAGGCAACCCATAGACTTATTTACTCTCTCTTGGAGCTTTATCAGAATGGACGGGCCTTATTCGAACCGAAACCGATAGACTATATAAATACGCTCAGTTCATCTTTTAACTGGGAGCTAAAAATATTTTTCACAACAGTGAGAACTCTGCATTCGTGCGACTTGTAGCAATTCAGGAAACTTTTTGACAATGATACTTAATTTTTCCAGGAAGTATATAAAAACCATTAAAATCCCGAAACGTTGCACGGAAATACTCAGATACGTTTCGGAATTTTTTTTACAGTGTAGGAAGTCCTGTTCAGGGGTTGTGCGTAGGGGATCATATTGGAGATAGTGATCATAACAGAATTTGGTTCTAGATTGAATTTGAAGTGTACAAAGCTGAAAATTTTATGCTTGTGCCCAATTTCATAAACACCGATTTTTTTGCATTTAGGCAGAGCTTGAAAGAGGTTTTTTCGTCAGGATTGAAAAATAGCGATGTAGATCAGCAGTGGACGGAATTTAAGGAGAAACTGGCGAAAACGGTTGGGGATTATGTTCCATTTAGTAGAAAAGGTGTTAGTACTAAAATTTGGCTCATGTGGTTCTCCAGGGATGTTCAAGAAGCTCTAAATTATAAGCAAGCGGCTTTTCGTCAGTTTAAGGAAACTGGTCAGAGTGCAGATTGGCTCCAGTATTGTAAGGCAAGACGAAATTTTAGGTATTTGGTACGGATTCAGAAAAGGGAATTGGAGCAAAGGCTAGCAGATAACATTGAAGGGAATCCTAAAAATTTTTTTGCTTACGCTAATTCTGGGAAAGCTCGAAATTGTCAAATTGGGCCATTCGTTAATGAGCATGGAAATTTAATCAAAAACGATAGGGATATTGCAAATGTTCTTAATAACTTTTTTCCAGTGTATTTAACGATAACTCTATCTCAACAGTTGACACTAGCAAGACACAAGCTATTATGCAGCTTGAGGATTTTGTGTTTTCCAGGGAGGAGGTTCTATTTCATTTGAAAAAAATTATAGCTACTAAAGATCCGGGACCAGACAATATTTATCCAAAAATTTTAGTGGAATGTGCAGAGGAATTAGTGGATCTTATTTTAAATACTTCAATGCTTCTTTAAACTCAGGGACAGTGCCAGAGGACTGGAAACTAGCCAACATTAACTCCGCTCTTCAAGAAAGAAGCCATTCCTTTCTGATTCAAGGAATCCCGTAAAAATTGAATGGGCCCCTACTGTTGATCCTTCTATTCTACTTTTGAATATATGATTTGTCTTATCTGTGTACGGATATAAAACTATTTCAGCAGTGTAGTTATTCAGTAGTACTTAATAACATTCTAAATTACTGGGCTTATACATTTTTCCTTTTAGTTTTTTTGGTTTTTACGCAGTCAGGTTTTTTGTTTTTATTTAATAATTTTTTATTTTACACTTTTTAGTTAATTTTCAATGACTTTGCTATTATGATTATGAGATAGTATATTTCGCAATCTTATCATTTCATTGAGAGAGTTTGTTTGCATCGTGAGGTTTATTAAGTAACTTGCGGTGATCTAAACTACTGATAATTAGTCCCTCTAGGGACCTAGCTCGGCTTAAAGCTACATGTGCTTCACTTTCGGCAAAAATGAGCGACCTTCAGTCAACCACAGCACAGCTATATAAACAGCCTGTATAACTCATGATGACGCGAAATTGGAAACGTCGTCAGTCAAATCTTTACTTTCTTTTGGTGCTTAATTGCACTGGTATATTTTGATATGGACCACAACTTGGGTGCCTTGTCTCCCTTACGCATGATATATATTTTTATTACACATATAATAAAACACATTAAAGAATTTACATCACAAAGATGGGAAAGTACAACCGGAGCGAGGGTGGGAGTCGAACCCACCGCCTAGAGTGTGCCAATGTCAAGCAGTCACTCAGACCGCTCAGCCACTGAGGCCCCGTCAGTCCTCCCCCACTCCCTAAATCTTTCTCGCGAAACTCAGTCCCTTGAAACAAGGCAAAAACACATGCAACATGTTAGAGATAAAAATCGAATTAGTAGACTTTCTTTTGGTGCTTATTGCACGGGTTTATTTTGATGAGGACTACAATCTGAGTGTCTTGCTTTCGTTACGCATCATATATTTTTTATTACAGTACAGAATTCATATAAAGAACACATGAAAGAATTTACATCAGAAAGAGGGGAAAGTACATCCGGAGCAAAGGTGTCTTGACTCACCGCCTCAAGTGGGAGAAATAATCGCTTGGGCCACTAGGCCATTGAGACCCCCAATTAGTAGACTTAGTAAACAAAAAAAATTCAGGCAGCGAAAACTACCTGCATTTGTCGCACGCAGGTAGCGTGCGACACCCAACGTTTGCCGATCCCAAACTGAAAAAATGGCAAATTGGTTTTTGAAATGGTACTTTTGATTACTGTCATGTGTTTAGTGACACTCCCAAGGTTAAGACAAATCGATTGACGTAAGAATTACCAAAATTGGCCAAGGTGATTAGCCTGTAGAACGCCACATAGGAACAGACATACATACATAGACTGATAAACACATCACACTCCTTTGCGTCGCAGTCAGGTAAAAAAAAAAAAAAAGAGCTTGAAATTCTATCTGTCGTAACGAATTGCCACGTTTAAGGTCAAGTTGTGAAAAATTTTATCACTCTGGAAGTCTGAAATTTCAGGAACTTAAAGTACTTTTGGTTGTCAATATGTTCTATTATTTTTGTGAGTTTGAGTTCATTAACTTTTGTGCAGCACGCATGCAAAGTCATGACAAAACGAAGTAGAGAAACCTTTTCCTGGATTTTAGGATGTCATAAATTAAGAACAAAAATAATTCAAAAGCTCGTACTTAGTAATTCTATTGTCAATATACATGGTTTTGAGTGGGCAGAAGTCGCAGAGCGTAAATATTGATGTTCTAAAAGATATTGCATCCAAGTGACTATCAAATAGGTTCACATGAAAAATTGCCTATTTTCAATGCGCTATACCACAAGTTTGTCACCTTGCATCTTCTTTTCGTTTATACCATTAGAAAGAAAATATTATTTCCCTATAAAAATAAATTTTCTTTCTGATGGTGTTCTTTCAGATAAGCATGAAAAAATGAGCTTGAAATACTATTTGTAGTTTACGAGAAAATATCGTTCTAAATTAAATAAAGAATGGTGATTGCCATCGAAACAGGTGAATAAGTGATTTTGCAACTGTTATAAGTCAGAATTAGTTTTTTTTTTCGCTTTTAAAAAGCCATTTTTTAAATTAAATATGATAGAAACAGAGACAAACATCCTGTTCTGGAAACAGACTGATACATCGGACAAAACAAGATGCTTTTCTCTTTCTACCATATTTCATTTGAAAAATAGTTTTTAAAAGATAAATAAAAAAAATAATCTGTCTACTAACAGTTGCAAAATCACAAAAGCCGGTTTCCGTGCAATCATCATTCTTTATTCCTTGTAGAAGGAGATTTTCTCGTAAGCGACAAAGAATATTTCAAATTCATTTTCTTATGCTTATCTGAAAGAAAATTTACTTTTATAGGAAAAAATATGTTCTTTCTAATGGTATAAACGAAAAGAAGATGCAAGGTGATAATCTTGAGCTACAGTGCATTGAAAATTGGATTTTTTTCCCATGTGCACGATTTTGATAGCCACTTCGGATAGCAATATCTTTTAGAAAATCAATATTTACGCTCTGCAACTTTTACCCCTCAAAACCATGTATATTGGCAATAGAATTACTAAGTATGAGCTTTTGAATTATTTTTGTTCGGAATTAATGAAATTCAAAAATCTAAGAAAAAGTTTCTCCACAGCGTTTGGTCAAGATTTTGCCTGCGTGCTACACAAAAGTTAATGAACTCAAACTCACAAAAATACTAGAAAGTATTAATAATCAAAAGTGCTTTAAGTTCCTAAAATTTCAGACTTCCAATGTAATAAAATTTTCCACAACCTGACCTTAAACGTGGCGATTCGATACGACAGGCAGGATTTCAAGCTAAATTTTTTCCCTTATTCGAAAGAACACCATCAAAGAAAAAGCTTATTTTGATAGGACAAAATGTGTTCTTTCTAATGGTATAAATGAAAAGAAGATGCGAGATGACAAACTTGAGCTACAGCGCTTTGAAAATAGGCTTTTTTCACTTAAACGGGTTTGATAGCCACTTTGGATGATAATATCTTTTCGAAAATAAATATTTAAGCTCTGCAACTGTTACCCTTTAAAAACAAGTGTTTTTACAATATAATCACAAAGTACGAGCCTTTGTATTATTTTTGTTCAGATTTTATGACAACTTAAAATCAAGGAAAAAATTTCCCCATCGCACTTTTGACGAGTTTGCAAGCGTGCTATAAAAAATGTAATGAGCTCAAATTCATAAATATACATGAGTGTGTTAACAGCCAATTGTACGTTAAGCTCGTTAAATTTCACGCTTCCAGGGTGATACGTTTTTCTGCAAACTTTGGCTAAAGATAGCAATTTGTCACAAAAAGCTCATCCGCCATTTCGGGTCATTTTTTTGGGAGATTCTAGATCCTCAGGATTTGGATTTCGGAAGCTAAAAATTTGCATAGGTTAGTTTTAAAGGCATCTCTACACCTCTATAAAATTTCATCCAAATGGGAGAAGGTCGAGTGGGGACCACTAGGTCACTTGACATGGAATGACTCACTAACCAATAGACAAGGATTGCAAAAAAGTCCGTTTTAGCAGTAATTCGTTTTAAGAGTGGTAGAATTAACGAGGTTCGTCTGTATTCTCAAGTAACAATAATAAAATAAGAACAATAATAATAATCAGCTAAAAAAAGGAAATAAAAAAACTCAAAAAATTACTAAGTTAACATGCTCAAATATGACGAAATTAATGCTCTCAAAACTACGAAAATGATTGTCAATTTGACGAAACTATAATGAAGAAACATTTCGTTACATTTGACGAAATTTGCATCTTGAAACCAGAGACGGAAGTAGTTTCCTCAATTTGACGAAATGTTCGCATATACCTGGAAGCGATTTCGTCAAAAATGAAGAAAATTTCGTCGAATTCGAAAGTCCATTTCTGAGAGTGTCTGCAGTTTTGGTCGCCTTATCTGAGGAAAGATATTTGTGTATTGGAAAGGGCTCAAAGAAGGGTAACTAGACTAGTAAGGGGACTCTCAGATTTAGATTATGATACCAGACTTTATAGGCTTAAAATGTACAGCCTGGAGCAAAGGAGGATCAGAGGAGACATGATTCAGTTGTTTAAATTTATCAAAATGAATGATGTTAATGGATTAAATTTTTGCACTGAAAGCAAGACGAGGGGGGTCATTGTTTTAAGCTATTCAAATCTCAGGCTAACCTGGAAATCAGGAAAAACTACTACTTTAGTAGTGTTGTGTGTGTGTGTGTGTGGAACAGCTTATCGGAAGAGGTGGTAATGAGCAAGGAGGTAAATAGCTTTAAGAGGGCCATTGATCTTCATTGAGGACTAATAAATTGAGTAGGACCCGCCTAGCAGGGCCAAGGGCCTGTTGCTGGTCGTCACATTTGTATTTGTATTTGAGGTAATCAGGTAAATCGAGGAAGTAATCGGTTCTAAGTTTCTATTTTGATTGATTCGTTTGGCGGAGCACCATAGTAACATTGTTTTAAATATGAGTGGACAGTTAAAAAATGAATTTGTGGATCAAAGTTACCTTGACTAGATGAATTTCATTTTTATAATAATATTTTTACAAAGAAAACCTCAGATGATTGCCGCGTTATTGTAAATAGATGGTTACTGCCCCTTACAAGCGATGCAATTGAAGAGAGCTCTGAAGTAATTTCAAAATATGCTTAGATTTTAAGCGCGCATCGATTTCTAATTTAATGTTATTAGTGTTCTATGTAAGTAAATAAATACTCTTTTTGCGTTAAATGTGCCACCAACTTTCGCACATTCGAATCACCTCCTGTTGAACACTTTCAATTTTCGATTCCTCTGATAGCACAACATGTTACGACAGAGTTACAGCTACAACACTACGAGTCATAATGGTCACAGTCACAAAGTGACACAACTGTGAGAGACGTGTCACACTGTGACACATTTGTGATATGTTTCAAGTGATTTCACAGCGACGTCACTGCAAAATTAAATTTGTGACCGGTCACTATGTGACACTGGGAAGATGTCACTGCTACGTTACCGCAGACGAATATTCTAAGTTAATGAAACCTGTTGATGATTTTGCAATGACGTTTTGTGGGCGTCACGCGACGGAGGATATAATATTGTTAGAAGAAGATTATTATTAAAACGCGGGATTACCTTTTATATAATATTCCTCAGAAGGCTGTCATTAATGTTTTCTTCTTATATACTAATGTAAATGTCGGAGTTTGAACGGGGCACAATCGTCGGCCTTCGTGAAGCTGGATTGTCTTATCGTGCAGTAGCCGCTCGTGTGCAGCGTAACAGCAGCACAATCATGCGTGTTTGGAAGCAGTAGACGGACGAGGGTCGGACAGCTCGGAAATCCGGGAGTGTACCCCGAAATGTGACGTCAGCTCGCGATGGCAGACACCTGGTGCGTATGGCGCTGACGGACCGTACAGTTTCTTCTAGACAATTGGTCGCACAGTGGTCAACAGCTACTGGTGTTTCATTGTGTGTTTCATCAATTCGGAGACGTCTGCTGCTGCAACGTGGGCTGCGAGCAAGGATTCCTCTCACGCAAAACCTATTTGGGTACTTACTAGAGTGAATATTTATGTTGAAAATAAAATGAGCCGGAGTGTTATATAGACAAGGAAGTTTAGTGTTTTTAAAACTCAGAACTAAAATGTATCATACCTTCGTCACTCCAGCATAAGTGTCATCTAAGAGGTTCAGGTCAAGCACACGGGTGATGACAGGTTGTCGCGATCTACTACCAGCAGCACGAACCTCTTGCTCCGTGTACGTCAGAGGAAAACGCTCGACTTTCTTCACAGCTGAAACCAAAATGTTGTGGTTAGAAAGAATTGCGTAAGTCAACTTGCATATGGTGTGGCTCTAATACGTTGAGACATGACCTTGACAACGTGTACTTCTTTTTGGAAAGTTCAGTAAGAAAGAGACGTGTTACTGGTTCGGATTCGAGTTGGAATACTTTCGCAAAACTACTACGATATAAACCCAACTAAACACAAATCACTTTTCCCTACTACCCCAAAAAAGGAAGTAAACATTGCCAAGGTCATGCTCAATTTATCAGAGCTTAACTTTAGTTTCGAGTGATTATCTTTTGGAAAACATCTGGCAAATAAAAAGAAAAACAGGTCTTTGTAAATTTTAATTTCAAACAAAGTATTTGTATTAAAACATAGGTGCCTGTTTTTTTTTATTAAAATGCAAAAACTTCTACGAAAAGTTATTGCCTGCTCTAAAGC
Source organism: Uloborus diversus (assembly GCF_026930045.1). Classification (NCBI taxonomy): domain Eukaryota; kingdom Metazoa; phylum Arthropoda; class Arachnida; order Araneae; family Uloboridae; genus Uloborus; species Uloborus diversus. The sequence goes on from NC_072733.1 coordinate 4,243,603, forward strand.
AGTGGCTCCCTATTTGAGCGGGCGATCGCCCCAAAAGAAGCGATTTGGCTCCACGTAGGGGCAATGAATTCGTGGTTGAAGATACAGGGGCGATGAGCATTCAAAAAAAACAAAAAAAAAAAAAGTGCGAGACGAAAATTCTGAACTTCCCTGAGGACAAAATTTAAATTTTTTAAGTTTACCTTGAACAGTCAAAAACTGACACGAAATTAAGATTTGAGGACTCTTAAAAGTAAGAACTTTTAGATACCCTTTCTTTCATTTCTTGCTACCTTATAAGTTAGAGAGCTCTTTGCGGACGAGGTTTCTAGTATGACTGTGAGGCAAAAATTATTTTCAAGCAATACGGATACGAGTTAGCCTGACTGAAGCTTATGGATGCCTATTAACAAGTGTGGGAAAAACTGAATCGCTTCTTATTCCGATGCCGACATATTTAGTTGTAAGAGGATTTATTTCTGTCATCCAGCTCATCGCAAAACAAAGAAATAAATTGGATATTTGCATCAAAGGGAACCCGTACCTGAACTGAAACTGGTGAACATAAAGCCTAAAATCGAGGTTTTAACTGAAATCCATCAAACACAAAGCAGCAAGGTGTGATTAAAAATGAGCAAATGAGTTTTCAAATTTTCATTCCCCCCCCCCTCTTTTTTATTTCTTTTTCGAATTTTAAAAGTTTACGTTTTCAAATATTTCCAGATTCTAGTTAAAAAAAATAACGAAAATGAACTCCTGTTTTTGAAATGCAGAACAATGATCTCATTTAAGTAAAAAAATATATAAGAAAAAGATACATTTTCATTTTCTCTTTTTACAGTTTGGGGGTGACAAGAGAAATTAGTTTTATTATTTATATTACTCCAAATTAAACCTAAGCATTTATACTTTCAGAATAACATGTTCACTAGCACAACAAACTCATGATTTGTTTCAAAAAAATCAAATTGTGGAGGGGGAGGGGAGCGGTAGGTGTCAGTTAAGTTCTAGAGGCGGGGGCGATGGCTCAAAAAATATTGAGAACCACTGCTCTAAAGTGCTTAAATGACTTACACTACTGTCATTCTATATTTAAGGCGGGTTTACTGAACAAAAGTCAAATGTATGCGAAAGAGCCCTAGTTACACACTTCCTTACAAAAAAGTTTTAAATTGGTTGTCAAAACGCTATTAACCATTTTTAAACTTTCATAAAACGAAGTGTGCTATCAGAGAGCATTAAAAGTGAATGAGGCAGAAAATTCTGGCTACTGGTTTCAATCAGCGGCATGGAAACTGACTTACACCACTATCATTCTCGCTTCAATAGCAGTTTTAGTAAATGACAATGTTCGTACACTCTGAGTAGACAATACAGTCTTTTTTTTCTTCACATCCTGTGCACTTAATAGAGGAACCCAAATCCATGCTTAACTCAATTTAAAAACTTTGACTTAGATCCCTACCATTCTAACTCCTCTTGATAATGAATCATTCGTGGACAATTTTATAGAAGAAACGGATAGGGGAAGGGGGAGGTATTTCATCAAATTGGAAAACCGTCGAATGCATTTAATTATGCAGCTTCGATCTGCCAATTCACTTTTCGATTAACATTAAAATACTTCAACTTCGCGTTGGACAAGCGATCACTTAGGCAAGATGTCTTCCTAGTTATCAGAAGTTTCCTGTTTTGTGTTGTTTCCTGTTTTGTGAAAAATAATCCGAAAAATGTAACTTTAACTAGGGATTTATTTAATTTTTTTTTTTTTTTTTTTGTACGCAAGGCTCAAAGATTTGCAAAAATGATTAAAAAAAAAAACAAAAACAAAACAGAGAAGTGTCGTGCAATATCATAACAATATCTTAAATTTTAAGTGCTTATATTCTTTCACTTTTCTTCCGCATTATTTCTTTACTAAATGCTCATATTTTATCGAAATGTAACGTCCTACGATAGGTATAAATACACTGCTCGACATTGAAAATGCAACACAAAAAAAAAAAAAAAAGGAAGGAGTGTTCAGAAATTTATGAAAATTTTAGAGTAGACGTACATCACTGAGTTACGTAAATGATGTGACATGAGCAACTCTCCGACGCACGTAAAGTAAGATATGTATAAGGGAAGGAACTTGCAGAATGGGCAATATTCGCGTCGTTATTTCTGACTGGAGAATTATCGAAGAAATTTTGTTTTTGTCTTGGAGGATACGTGTAACACGAGAGAATGCCAGCCCGACGTCAACGAAGGCACTTCCAGCAGATAGACGAATTTTACGAGGGGTATAGTGATCGGACTGAGAAGGGGAGGTTGGTCCGTACGTCAAATCGCAGCTGATACCCACATGGATGCGAGCACGGTGCATCGGCTGTGCCGAAGTTAGTTGGAACAACGAAATGTGGCAAGATTGAGGGGTGCAGGGGTAGCCAGAGTGACGTCAGAACGCGTGGATCGACGCATCCACCGACAAGCTGTAGCAGACCCACAAGTCACTTTTTCCTCGATTCTGCAGCAGGTGCAAGATTCAGGGCACTATGACGGCCCAACGATACTTGGATAATGTGCTGCGGCCGGTGGCAATCCCTTACCTTAAATTGTTTATCTTGTTTGGCGGGAAGCTTTTTGCTCACCAAGCAACCACTTTACTTTGAAAAGCTTCCCGCCAGACAAGATAAACAAATTAAAAGATCTATCCATATTTCTGATGAGTTGAAGGTGGGAGGAGGTTCTAATGGAAGTAGCTGTGATGAAAAAGGAGAAGAGGGAGGATGATAGTTTGACAGATACTTGGCGGGCAAACTAGATATCATAACTTTTTATGACTGAGGGTTTTTGGGTTTAGGATGCAGGTTTTCTTTTTTGTGCGGAAAAGTCAAAGGTTTTCTTGGCGGGGAAATTTTTACAACAGGGTTGTTTTTGATGAGATATCACTTTTTTTTTTGCATTGATATTATTACTTTGTCTGTATTTTTAGAATTGAGAACATCAAGTCAAAAAACAACTGAAATTTGAAATTTCAATTGAAACAACGTTGTTTTGTGTTTTTAAGGATCAATAATGGCTAGCCTAATTTTACGTCAAGTTATTTTCTGACTATTAAGATTCTTTGTTCATTTTGTGAGAATTGTGCGGTTTAAATTTTATTACAATTCTTGTATCCTCTCTCTGTTGCAAAGAAAATTTCTTGGGATAATAAAATACTATATTTTAAATTATATTGCTTTCGAGTATTTTACATCTTCGCAATAAATTCTATTACAGTTTCTTTATTTGACAGATTATTCAACATTTTCATGAAGGTTTCTTTAAATGTTTTACAGCTTGAGGGCTATTTTAATCTAGCTTTTCACTTTTTTTTTAATTATATTTTTTCTTAAATCGTGGACTGTTTTACGTTTTATGGGATAATTTTAATTGTTTGGTGATTTATCTTTTTCTTGATAGAAGTCTTTGTCTTGTTTAATACCCAGTTTTGTTTAAAAGTTCATTTAAAAAACGAAATAACGCATGTTATCACCAAGCAAAAAACTAAGCCATTAAATATTTTAAATTTGAATGTGTCAGAAGATCTATACAACTTTACTCGATGTCAAATCGCGGAAAGCCCAAATTTGCCATAGCGAATGCGCATGTTGCGCGCGGACTAAGCTCATTAAAAGTCTTGCTTAAATTAATTGCAAAACATTTTTTCAGCTAGCAAATTACTGCAAAACACGGATATCCATACACGTATTTCATATATTTTCAATTCATTATGTATTGTTTGTGAAAAATCCATTAATTTAAAAAATAAGCAAACCAATAAAAAAGTGATATTTTTCGCTTTCAATTAAAAAGATATATGTGCCGTATTCATATGCGTACAGTTTCATATAATTTGTCACGTAAAATATTGTAATGGTTTAACCCCAGTTTCGCGCCGACATTTAAAATTTCTTCCCTCCATAAATATATCAAAACTGAAAAACAGGAAGAAAAGAAATTTTGTATCGGTGAAACTGGGGGGGGGGGGGGACAGCATTCTAATCTCATTCATTAATTTGTTTCTCTGCTTAAGTATACACAAACAACATAGAATCTGAAAACAGAAAGCCCAATGAGCTAAGTCTGCGCGCATGTGCAGTCGCTGTGGCAAATTTGTGATATCCGCGATTTAACCTCTAGTTGCAACTGTTGGATGTGTTTTAGTCTTGATTGAATTTCATTTCTTTGGACAACTTTGGAATAACTGTTAGATCTGTTCTAACCTTGCAATTGCAGTCCGAGATAAACAAACCCTATGAGCTGAGAGTAAGTACATAAGAATTTAGGGAAAATTAGTGATTTTCAAACTTTAATTACTCCGGCCAATGATGTCTCTGGGGGTTGAATTTTTGTATTTGTACTCAATGGCCCCCCAAGAATATGTATACAAAAAATCATTACCGTAGCCCCCCGGGGTGCTGTGATAGAACCCCGGGAAGTTACAATTTGGGGGGTAAAAACGAGGGGGGGAGGGGAGGGGGGGTCAAATGGCACAAAAGGCACATCAGTAGGGCACAAGGAATGTGTGTGCGAAATTTCAGCTTGATTCCTTTTTTCGTCTGGGCTGTAGCCCTGTCAAAGAAAGCGAAAACTTTTTGGAACAGCGATTTTATAACTTTAATACCTCCTCCCCCTGATGGTCCAGGGGATTGTATTTTGGTTTACGGCGTCAGGGGCCACTCGAAATTGAGTGCACCAAAAATCAACTCCGGGGGTCTTCATGGGGCTGAGATACAGAGGGGTGAAAAACCCAAAAAACCCCAATTCGTTCTGTCGCGTAATCTTGTTCTTAGTCGCTTCATTTTCTTTAGTCTTTGGCGATGAATTTGCTTCTGTTGGCTGCTGACGTTTGGTTTCCTGGGCGGGGCGGGGCGCTCCCGCGCCCCGTGATTTAACGTTATGTAACGGTACGTTTATGTAACGTCTAAACGCTTCATAAACTTGTTAAAGTGGTTATCATGACGTTGAGAACCGTTTAAGGGCATTTCAAGCATTACTTTTTGTAACCTGAACTCAAACTTTTCTTTTTAATGTGTTGGATGTTCTCCTTTACATCAGTACCTTTTTGGGTAGATTAAAAAAAAAATGTTTTTAAATATAAAAAAACTGCTGTTAAATGTGAATAACAACGGATGGTTAATTGCAATATGAACAAAGGATAACGCTTATATACGCTAATTGCAATATGAATTCTTCTCTGAGATAATTTTCTCCAAGAAACTTCTTTCTCTTTAATTTCATAAAATATTTATCTTATTTATAGGGTTGGTTGGGAAGAAGTGGGGCACTGGGGTAAGTGGGTCAACCCCCTAAAACTGAGATTTTTCAAACTTTTTTGCACAGACCATGTTAAATTTCATCACAGCGATTGGTTTTGCACATATTTGGGGTTTGTAGAATTTTTTTCTAAATCATAGCACTTGGTCAAAAAAAAAAAAAAAAAAAAAAAAAAAAATTGCGAGTTCAAGCAACATTTTTCAAGAAGTGTTTCCAGGTTAGTTATTTTTTGTTACGATAATTAATTTTTTTACGTATAGTTTAACTTAAAACCCATACAGCAACAAAAATTTTTGCATAAAATATTATAGGTGCTTAAGAGGAGGGGTCACATCGTAGATTTTCGCTATACGGGGCAAGTTGGTCCCATCACTACGGGGTAAGTGGGGGATATAATGAGGGTATAGTAATGTGGATTTCAAAATCAAACGCAACTCTGATTAAATATTTGTATTGGTGAAATACAAGACTACTATTATGACTTAGTAGCAATTGAAAGTTCAGCTACAAAACTGCTAAAGCTGGTGATTATGTGTTTGTGAAACACACATGAAAGAAAACCATTAAGATTTAAGTAGGTCTAATGCTGGAAGTTGATGATACAAATTTAAAAAAAAAAACTGTTTAATTTGCAAGAACAAATAGAAATAGTGACACTTTGTATTGGCATAGTGCAGCTGACGTTGGAACAAGTACTGAGAATGAAGCGATAATGGTTTTTCCTTAGACCAACTTTACATAGACGCAGTCATTTAGTGTTTCCAATTTCTTTTTCAACATATAGTTTTGGCAAATTTACTCAAATTTATCTGAATCAACTGTATTACGCTCTTGAAACACACCATTATATGTAAAAGTAAAATATATAACTATAGACTTTCAATAAATTTCAAAAATGAAATTATTTTGTTTTTTGTTTTAAAATTTTCGATGATATAGATTTAAAAGACAGCCAATATCTCATAAATGGATGCATTTACAAAAAAAAAAAAAAAAAATCACACTAAAAATTTACATACTTTATCATGTAAGACCCCCTTACCCCTTTTTTAGATATGCTTGATTTAAATTTCAATAAAAAGGGGCTGACCCACTTGCCCCTTATTATGGGGTAAGTGGGACACCCGTCCGATTTTTAAAAAATATAATCATTAAGAATATTTAAAGCATTATTTTAGAAAATAATGCTAAACTTTTGCTTATTAATAATGTAGAAGATAAAATAAGACAATAAGTAAAAAAAAATTTTTCAAAACTTTTGTATAAGGTTTCAAAAACGAACTATTCTCAAAAGGGGTCCCACTTACCCCAACCAACCCTAATACGAAAAAGGAGGACTCTTACTCCAAAAATATTACTCTCCAAAAATGCCATTATTTTTTCATTTTATTGATTTCTTGACTAATTCGAAAATTGCACTAGCTCTAGTCGTACAAAAATGACTATTCTGTTGTTACTTGTACAAAGATTTAAACACTTAAAAAAAGTATTCGCAATCAGTTAGCAATGGTATAGTAGTTAAGAGTAGAAAATTACATTCACCTTCTAGCATGCAGATTTCTGATGCAGTAAGGGCATTTGAGAGGCCTTCTTCATCGCTTTCTGTAAGACAAAAAATATTTTTTATCATCACTCAGTACGTGCTGTACAATTTTCATATCAAGAACTTAATATCAAGAACTTAAAAATATATTCATTGCTAGTATGGTTGACAATCCCAGAACCAAGTATAGTATACAGTTATTCACGCAACACACACACAAGCAAGGAAAAGACATTGCAATCACTAACAAAAAAACAGCAGATTTGAAAGCTTTCTGCTATTGAACTCGTGCTGTCTACCTGTAGGTTGAAATACCAGATCCGCCTTCTGGTTCCAGTGATCAGACCAACAATTTTTTTTTATTCCTTAATTGAAGATAAATACAAATGTTACACAGCAAGAATAATTAAACACAGATAGAAAAAAAATTACAAGGAAGGAATTAGTTCAGATTTTCGACTCTTTTGTCTAACTCTTTTATGCAAAAAATATTTATTATCTACATGATTGTAAAGTTTTTGAAAGATCCAGAAAGCACTAATTAGAAATTTTTTACTAAATTTCGGAGACAAAAGGTTTAATCACATCAGTTTTATGCACTTTTCTAGGCAGTATAATCACACAACCTCTTAGCACCTAGCTGTTTCGGCTCATTGACAATTTTTTTTTCAAGAATAATAAGCAAAAAGGCTCTTTTTTTCAACACTGAACTTTCAACGAGCCGTCGGGCATAGAGCTTTTGCTATACAACTAGTCTCTTTTAAGCCAAAAGTTGATCAGGATCACCAAATATCAGTATTGTTACCATCTTAGGTCGTGGCCAATGAACGCACATATTGGATGATTTTGTCATTTCAGTCGCGAAGCGAAAAACGAGACCTTTAGAAAACCATGGATATATGGCAGAACCATACAACTTATGGAGCTGTAATTTGGCATGACTTTATGTAAGTCTTATGTACATCCGATAAAAATTTCATTAAAATTGGAGAGGGCAGAGTGGGACCCCCTAGGTCACTTCACATGGAATGACCCGTTAGAGAAATTATACACTTTGAAATATTTTTTAGGTATTTGCTACCAAACGATAAGTAATATAAAAACCAACGAACGGAAAGAATTCATTTTTTTCCATTAAAACAGATACTTTTCAAAAAAAAAAAAAAAAAATGAATTAATACATTTCTAAGTTTTGTGTGGAAACCCAATTTTGTTTGGATTATTAAGTCTTCAATCTTTAACATTATTTTCAATATTATGCGAAATTAAAGGTAGGAATAATAATAATTTTTCTTGGGGAAAAAGTCTTAACAAAAAAAAATAGGTTCACTTCCCTGAGGAGCATTTTAAAATGTTTAATTTGCAATACAATGTTTCTAAAATGCAACTTTGACTGTTTTTTTTTTTTTTTTTGTAATTAAGGCTTCCCATTAAAAATATTAGAAGAAAAATTCTACAAGGTAAATGAATCGTCGAAAGTGTTACTGAAAGCAAAAAATAAAATTTTTATCTTTCCTTTTTACGCATCAAGGGTTAGTAAGTAAAAAAAAAAATGAAAGCATTCGAGCGAAAATTAAGCGAATGATTCTTTTCTGATAGTTCTTGCTACACATTCTAAAAGGCATTTTTAGATAAAACCTTGAATTTATTTTTACAAATAAGGGTGTATTTAGTAAATGTATTGTGCAAATTACATAATTCTCATTCCCAGTAGTAGAACGCTAATTAACAATTTTCTAATATTATTTAACGTTGATCCTGCAAGGGAACTATCACAAGTGATATCAGGCTTTGAAGGAGAGAAGGGGGAACATCAACAGCGGGGAGGAGGGGGGGGGCAAAAAGAAGTATGACATCATACGTTTTGGTTGAAGTACAACAATATTTTCAGGCAAAATAGAGTGACATGTGACACTGGAGGAGAAGTGACATTTTGTGACTAAAAGGAGAAAGGGTTAATATGTCGAAAAATGTGACATCATTTATAAGGATAGGCCCAAATACTGGGAGAAAACAGAGACAGCAATTAACTCTTTTCAGCTTTTATTAGTTTCGTGAAAATAGAAAAAAATAAAGGGTCTGTTTATAGTAAATAATTTTGCAGTAAGTGTTTTCTAAAAAATAATATAAGTCACGAGATCCTGTTTTAAATATTTAGATCTACGACTGGTAAAACTAAATCAGAAACATAATTACTGCAGGAAGTAATAGCAAGATTACATTTTAGGAACAGCGTTTTTGAGCGTTTCACGTAGTTAAATTCTGCTAAGAATACCATAAATTATTGCTCCAATTTGCATGCATTTTTGACGTTGAATATATCGGACAATAAAAGTAAAAAAATAATTGCAGCAGGATGCTTTTAATTGAATTTCTTTTTAACTCTTCAAATATTTTTAACCATTATTTACTTCTTTACCTACAATAACTTTTCGGTTTCGATTAAAATTATTTTTCTCTAAAAAAATTGTTTCTTTTTTCGAAGAAATTCGTTTTTTTAAAAAGAGGTTTTGGAATTAAATATAAAAGAAAGGAATTAAATATGGTATAAAGGAGTTGATTTTGAAAAGCAGTGCTGTTTATCAGATTAACAGAACTAAATTAAAAGAAATCTAGCGTATGAAATCAGAGCACTTCAAAAGACCTCCTTATTAAAAATAATTCATTTGCTTCAAAATATGTATGAGAAAATAAAAAAATCCTTTAAAATTTTCATTGGAGTTTAAAAACATTCAGTTATAACTTGTAAAGAACATTTAATATATTATGTACATTTTTGTGAGATGTGACGTGCAAAACTCGAACCACATTCTCTAGTTTGCAATTTTGTTTGTTGATTTGTTTGAAGATTTTGGAGATTTATGCCTAGCTTCGCAGGGTGGCTTATATCCCGGCAGTATTAGTATTACAAGTTTTGCAAATATAATTGAAATCAGTGGTTGGAAGCAGCGCTACAAGTAGCGATGCTACTGTAGTTGCTACACTTTTTAGTAGTTTTTAGTGTACTACTAGTAAGTTTTTACTAGTAGCAAGTTACTAGGTAGTTTTTAGTAAAACTACTTTTTAAAAAAAGTAGTGTAGTGAGTAAGTAGTTCGATACAAAAAATAGTAGTTTGTAGCGATTTCTAGAAACTACTTTTAAATAAACTTTAAAAAAAAAAGAATCAAGATTCAAACGAATTTGGCGATGATTTTACACAAGAACATCAGCAGATGCAATGAGGAATAATAGGCCAATGCCAATAGCTTTGAAAATGATAAAAAGTCGAAAAAATTTAGAACAGGATAAAACCAATTAGAAATGTAAGAAAATCTAATAACATTAATAAGAAAAATAAATTACGGGCGAGCTGAGTTCGGGAAGGGGGGTGTAGGGGGATTTAAGAGGGGGAGGGAAACGGTTTATCACGATTTCCGGAAAAACTAAGAGTCCTATCGAAAAAAACTACATTACAAAGTTGTTGGCAATAAAAAGATCTACAACTTTTGCATTTGCACTTTTTTTCTATAACCTCAAAATATATGCGAAAAATTCAAAAAACCGACTTTTTGGTTTTTTATTTTAATCTCCCACCAAAAAAAAAAAAAAAAAAATCACTAAATTTAATGAAAAGTTACCTTATTATGTCCTAAATACACTGTAATTTTTTGGATTTAAAATATTTAATTTTTCTCCTTATTTTGATTCAATTTTAAAAAAGCATCAGAATTTTCAATAAAAAATTCGCACGTCAAAATGTCTGATTTTTTTTTAAAAATCGGAGCAAGTTTTTTTCGTTGGAATCTCTACTTTTTAATGGTATAAAAAACAATATACAATACTATGGAAACTTTTCGCAAAAAAGGAAGAAAATCAAAAAAATCTCGAATTTGAAAAAAAAAAAAATCATTACTATGTAAAATTTTAAGCTAATTATTAAAATTATTAATTTGGCAGAAAAAATAAATGGTACAAGAGATTATGAAAAAATATTTGCGCTATGTAGAAACACATTACGCTGCTAACAGCTCTATCGTTTTTGATGGGTACCCAGAAACTGAAAAATCAGTAAGTGTGACGACTGTAGCATTTGCTAATTCAACTAAAAGAGGAGAACGTGATCGCAGGAGAACGTCTGACAATGTTCTAGAGTTGAACTATCAAAGTCACACTAAAATACCTTTTTTTTTAAGAAAAGTTTTTATCTAACGAGAAAAACAACGACAAAATAATAAAAACATTAATGGAAAGATTACAGTCACAGGGATTTTCCTGCAAACAAGCAGAAGAAGATGCTGATGCTGACATAAGTAATACCTCAATTGAAATTGCCAGAGATACTAATAAAACTATCGTACTTGTTGGTCAAGATATTGATCTTTTGGTCCTTTTGAATCAGTTGAATTCAAATAATTATGACATATTTTCTCAAACCAGGTTCAGGAAATGTAAAAAATCAATTTTTCACGTCCAGCAGTTTCAAATGTGAGTCCTTCAAAAATATCGTTGCATTTCTGCATTATTTCTCTGGTTGCGATACAACATCTGGATTTTCCGGAAAAGGAAAGAAAACCACCGTAAACTCATTATTAGACAGTAAAAATGTGTCAAATGTTGCCGATATTTTTTAAAGAAAAGATGCAAACAAAGAAGATATTGTTAAAAATGGCTTGCAATTAATCAAATCTATTTATAAATGTAACCATGAAAGTATAACATTTAATCAATTAAGATTTCAAAATATCAGTTAGCAAGAATTAAATCAGCTTTCGTATTGGCAAATCTTCCACCTACAGAAAGCGCAGCAGAACAACATTGTTACAGGGTTTATTATCAGCTTCAAATTGACTCGGTAAAAACTGACAGCTGAATTAGCGACAACCGCCAATTTTGTTTCGCCAGTGTTTTTTCTGGCTGCCGAGAATGTCTCGTGGATAAATGTTTTAGATTTCAAAGAGATTATTGTTCCAATACTGTAAAAGCACTTATTTTCGCGAAAACTGAGATATCGGTGATTTCACGAGTTAAAAATTTCGTGAATTTTATCTGAACAGACCGAAAGTTGAAAAACAAAAATATTACGAGAGACTAAAATTTTCGTGATTACGACGGGCAAGGGAAAATCGTGAAAATTAAAGTCGCACGAAATAAGTGCTTTTACAGTGTTCAACAAATTAAGATGATATTGAACTGCCCTCTCTGGCCGGCTTACAATAAATACGAGCATTACAATGTTATATAAGAGTATGATAACGGATATTTTTGGGAAAAAAGAAAAAGATATATTAGTTAATTCTTAGTAATATTCCAAATTCAGATGAGCTAATTTATAAAATTAAACCTTTTTTCCGTTCAATCCTCTTACGGTGTGTGTGTGTGTGTATTAGGGTGTCACAAAAAAATCGAAAATTGATTTTTCAAGTCGCACACCATCTTATATTTTTCTTTTTAAGTCACAGCAATTGTAAAAAAGTTTCATATAATTTGAGCAACGGCAACCAGTGCAGACTTTCGTCTGAAAGTGTGAACCAGCACTTGTAATGCTAGGCCAAAAAAAAAAAAAAAAACTTTTTTTTAGAAACTCGAAATTTGTTGATAAAACGTTGCCCCTATACCCCACATGAACCACAAAAACATTTGTTCAAATTAAAAAAAAAAAAAACATTTAGGTATCCCACACTTAGTCTAAAATTTATAATTTTCTTTAACAAATTATTTTTTTTCGATACATATTTTTAAAAATGCAAGGAAAATTTTACGAAATTATCAAGTTAAAAAATATGAATGGTAAAGTTGATTATTAGCGTTAAATAGAAATTTTTGCTTTCCTGCAATATTTAAGGCTCCCACATAGTACTCAAAGATATGGATTTTTTTCAAGGTTAAGTTTTCATTTTATTTATTTACTTACTTATCTTTTTTTATTCATTTACAAAAATGTGCTCCCTTATAATTTTTGAACTTGACATTTTATTAAAATTTATACTTATTTAAAAAAAAAAAATAAATAGAAAAAAAATCAGTTTTTTGAAGAAAATTATAAATTTAGGCCAAGTGTGGGATATCTAAATGTGTTTTAATTTGATAAAATTATCTTGTGGTGCATGTGGGGTGCGGGGTATATAGAAGCAACGTTTTATCAACAGAAATTTCGAGCTACTAAAAAAAGTTTTTTTTTTTCGATTTAGCCTAGCATACAAGTGATGGCTTACACTTTCAGACGCAGATCGGCATGGGTTGCCGTTTTCCAAATTATATGAAACTTTTTTTCACAGTTGTTTTGACATAAGAGGGAAAATATCATAGGGTATGCAACTTGAAAAATCGACTTTCATTTTTTTTTGTGGGGCATGGCACCCTATGTGTATGCTTTTTATTTATTTTTTGAAAAGTACACTGTTAAAACTACAGGTTGCATTTGGCACCTTTCAAGGGTAAAAAGCTTGTTCACCAGCGGCACCCTATACGGTGTCGAAATGGCACCCTCAACCCAGCGTGCACCGCGGTTAAAAATGGAACCGTATGGCAGATCATTAGTACCCTTTCTGTTTCCTGTTACTGATCCCCCCCCCCCCTTTCCGTGTTGTGTGCATTTTTGGATAAAAATGTATAAATTATTATTTATTGTTTTGAGTTATAAAAAACTTATTCTATGTACATTTTCCACATTGAATAGCTCTGAAAATGATTAAAACTTGTAATTTCAGGCATTTGATCACATTTCAACTTTCCAACACATAGTTTAGAAGTGCTCATCACTTTAATTTGTCTGTTCGTGCACTCATTTTCGTACATCCACTTGAATTGCTCAGTACTTTTAATATGTTATTGACATTTACTGCAGCATGATTGTACCGAAAATGAAGAGCGTAGGTATTTGGAAATCATTTACAGGAACAACCATAAGTATTATTAAATTATATTGCAATCATAGAAAAATAAAACCTTTTCCTAAACGTTCAAAATTTTAATCAAAAGAGCCGAACGTTTATATGACTCGACATTTGAATATCCGTATAGATGATAAATAAGCACTTTTTTTTCTTTCGACAGATTAAAAGCCAAAACAAACTCTAATGATATATTCATTCTTACTAGAGTGACGAAAGAAGCTCAGTTATTCGCTTCAAGCAATTACACCGAAGAAAGCTAGTTAACATAGACACGAGATAATAAATAAATTAAAAAAAAATTGAGACGGAGAAGGAATTTCTTTTTCAAACAGCTTTTCTTTTTTTATCCAAGCTCTTATGTTTTGTTTATACGCAGCATCGTTAGAATTTCCGTTTATTTGCTGAGTGCTTCATATCGTTAACAATAAATCTCTTAGTTAAAAATCCGCAGGATTTCTGAGAGTACAAGCAAGTAAAACCACATATTCAAAATTAATAGTTGAAATAACTTTTCAAATATAATCTAATTTAAGCGTTTTGATTATTAAATGTTACATATCCAGTGCTGATAGCTATTTGTTGTAAAATTTTTCCATGACAGAAATAGCAAATATACATAACGGCTAACTGAAGAATCAAAGTACATTGAAACACTTATAAATATGTTCGGAAGCCTTCAAAGCTACACTATGACCAAATGCCTGTACTTATGCGAAATTTTGAAGAGTAAATTGCAGAAGCCTTTAGTTTTAATCCAATTTCGTACTTTATTCAATGTGGAAGATCATCTACGTTGTTACTTCGTCCGTCCGCCATTGATTGTGGTTGATGAGCGATGTCATCAAAGCGCATGCGCCGACGTTTCACCCTCTCTTTTAGGATTTCCGTCTTAATTTATTAGCGTCATTCACCTTGTTCACAACTCCTGGCCAGCATTGCACCCTGAGGCACCGTGTTTTCACCCCAGGGAGCCAAATAGCTATTCAAAGGCAACCATAGTTTTGACAATGTAGCGAAGTAGCGACTACATTTCGAAAGTAGTTTGTAGTTGCTACATTTAAAAAAAATAGTAGTAGTTGTAGTTAACAACATTTGTAAGAAAGTAGTTATAGTTCGTTACGGAAAAAAATGTAGTTTTTTTAACCATTGATTGAAATAAAAGTCAATACAAGGAAGATTCACGGCACAAAGAGAGGAAAACACACCCAGGGCACGGGTGAGAATTGAACTCACAACCTCCGGATTAGAAGACGAAACTTCTATCCCAGAGTCACGGGAGGAAGGGGGGGGGGTGAGGTCCCATTCTACAATTTTATAAGAAAACGAACGAGTTGAAACTAAAGATATATTTAATTTTTTTCCAAAAACGTTTCTCGTTATTTTTCTGCTTGAAAAGGTGCAAAAATATTTTATTGTCGGCACACACGTACACACAGATATAAGTGTATTTATGAACCAAAAAAATCCAGAATTTCTCGAATCAGCATTTTCTGGAGTTACGAGGACTGAAAACGATCTAATGTCAAGTGTGAAAAAATCGGCAAAAATAAACAGCACAATTTTAACTGCTATGATTCCTACAGAAAAAGTAGTTATAAAATTATTTTTCTGAAAAGGATAACGTAAAGTTGACTTTAATTCTAGAAGAAATTGTAATAGTGTTCATATGGCTTAAATGACAGAATTCAGGTATGTATTCCAAGCTCTATACACTTTAAGGATCATGGGACACATGTGTCCCGGCCCTTAGTTAAAATTTTTTTTTATAAATTATTAAATACAAATAATTTATGAATTATATTTTTACGTGTTTATTTTGAGACATCATAATCTTAATGTTGGCGAAAAATGAACTGAAATGTTATTTTGAAAACATCGCAAATGAAACACATCGATTGAAAGCACCGCACTTTTACTCCTGCTTCTAATTTTACTTAATACTATTACTTTTAATAGATGATTAGCGTTGAGTTTCTGAGTTAAATAAAAAATGAGCCCAATTTTGAAAAATTGTGTTAGATTTTCATCTCTAATGAACCGTACAGACAAATGTGTCCCATCAATTTATACAAAACCTACTGAACAAATTCTCGAAAAACTTGACAAACCATGCTATTTACATCACCATTTAATCTTTTCATGCATAAAAAATGTCCATACTTATCTCACAGCTAATGGTTCTTAAAGGATTAACTGGCGGGTAATTTTTTTTTTGTAACGTAAGTGGGGTGAGGTGGGCTGTATGTAACCCCAAAAATATATTTCTTGTGCACTCCCCAAATTTTAGTAAATTAAAGTAAGAAAATTTCCAATGATTTTTGTGGTACTATTTATTTATAGAAATGCAACTTAATCAATACAGTAAGTGAGATAGAAATATTACAAATTTGTACGCAAATATCGAGATCTTCTGCAATATCTATCATAAAATTATTTAGAGAAAAAAAATAACATACGACATAGAAGGAAAAATATTAAACTAAATATGACATTAGCAACAATCACTTTCAATAAATAACAGTCATTTTCTGAAATGGGAGAACGATTTTCACTTTTAGTGAGGTGGAGTTGATGAAACCTCAATCCGCAAAATAGTCAACTGCAATCGGTGTCGACTACTAGTGCAGTGGCAACTACTGCTGTTTTTACCTTAAACAAGAATTTGACGTTTTGTTTTTTCAATGTCAAATATAAGTAAGAAAATTAATAACTCTCAAATGAAGCAGTAACAATTATTTTTGTTAACATTTTCAGTACTAAATTTAACTCCACCACGAAAAATAGCTTTTAATTTAAAAGCCACTTTCTTTCCGAAATCACTCGGCATTCAAAAAGGATATTGGACCGGATGCATTCTTGGAAGGACGGAAAAAGACACAGGATATTGCCGGAAATATTTATCATAGAAACCAGGACACCAGTACTATCTAAAGTTTAGATTTAAGTCTCAAAACTAGATCACTTCCCCTCCAACTAGAAATAATCACTTTTTTCGTAATAAAGTGAATTCCTCATTAAGGATGATAAACAATGTAAAACTTTTTCAGATACATTGTTTCAAAAAAGCTCGCTTTTGTTTTACGAGCTTTTTGCTTCTTTTAATAATAGCAGGTTTTTCGTTCACTACAGTACATTGATGGTAGCAGCTGATAATTGAAGAGGTGACATTGAAAAGGAGTTAAGTGAGAAAAACAAAATTTTGCAGAAGGAAAAAATGATTAGGAGTCATTACAACGACTGCTAAAACCCATACTAATTAACCGTTTTATTTTTAACTAGCGGTACCCGCACGGCTTTGCCCGTAGCAGAAAATTTAAAGATCGTTTGGTTCGCCTGTATGCTTACAAATAATGGACGATGAATTTCTCGCCAATCTGCTATGTTCATTTGCTCGCCCATGTTATGGTAGTTTTCTCGTCCACGTTATGGTAATTTGCTCGTCCATGTTATGATAATTTGCTCAGTAGAATGTTCTTGAAATTGGAATAGAAAAAGAACAAAATCGAATTTTCGAAAAACGCTTCGAGCTGCACACCCCATGCTATAAACTAAGTTTGTGCCAAATTTCATGAAAATCGCCCGAACGGTCTCGACTCTATGCACGTCACAAAGATCCAGACATGCAAACATCTAGACATCCAGAAATTCACACTTTCAGCTTTATTATTAGTAAAGATGTATATGGGCTACAAACGAATCATCAGTACGGTTTTAGTGGTTATTGTAATGACTCCTGATCATTTTTTCCTTGTCTTGTAAAATTTTGCTGTTGTCACCCCCCCCCCTTAATTCCTTTTCAATATTAACTCCTCAATAACTGCTAAAACCATATGAATAAATCATTTGAAGGATGTAAATAGTTTATGTGAAAATAAAATGATGTCATTATATACAACATCCATTAATGAAAGATCACTAAATTATTTAAAAATGTAATTAGGGAGAACGATCTCTGACAGTTTGCTTCCCATAAAAATAGACATGGATGCATTGGCATAAAAAATGGAACTAAAACAATAAATGTTTACTTATTTTTGAAGCCAAAAGTGCCCCTTTTATCAGAGTGACCCCAATATATAACTCCTGCATCTAAGTAGATTTTTTGAAGAAAAAAGAAACAGGTTGTTACTTTTGTGCAATTAAAAATAGTAACTTGTTACCTGAAGTCTAAACAACCCTTTGTGTATGTGAGGGAGTAGTCCGCAAAAGCTGTTTATTTTTATGTATACGCTACTAAATCGAAAATGAATGTCGATTTAATACACGACGGTTACGTATTTATACAGTAAACTTTCAATTATCCGCAAGCGGCTTCTCCGCGGGACGGATTATACACGGCCGGATATACTTTCAAATATAAAAAATATATATATTAATTTGAATTTTTGGCATCTTGAATTCAAATTATGTTTTTCGCAATCACGAGCGTGTGTGTGTGTATGTATGCGCGTGTGTGTGTTTGTGTAGGCGCTTGTGTGTGAGTGTTGTGTACGCGCGCGCGCGTGTGTGTGTGTGTGTGTGTGTGTGTAGGCGTTCGTGTGTGTGTGTAGGCATTCGTGTGTGCGTCTCTGTGTGCAGACATGAGTGTGTGTATGTGTGTGTGTAGGAGTGTGTGTATGTATAGGTGTGTGTGTATTTGTGTCTGTGCGCAGGCATGAGTGTGTGTATGTGTGTGCAGGCGTGTGTGCGTAGGATATGGACGCAACCTGGACACGGTTTTCGCAAGAGGAGTAGCATCGTGAGGCCGGTCGACGCGACGGTGGTGCTGTTGGGAAAATAAAATCAGCATAACGCCAAAAACTGTCAAATGAGAACAATAAGCAATCGTGATTGCTCAAATTTTTTTTTTTTTTTTGGCAACGATTAACTGAATGCAGACAAATGCACATTTTAACTTAACAAGTGCAAAATTTATTTTTAGACATTCTTATTGCTCCGCCCTCCCCTTCCAATGGCATCATCAAAACTTTTAAAGCAACTGAAACCTGCTGACTAATTGAAACCTGAATTTTAATTTGCACTACTTATTGCTTTAGATCTTCATAGCCGTGTTCACAACACAATTTTTGACCCGGTAAATCCCCGATCTGGCTCCGCAAAAAATCGATTGAAAAATTCCCCGTTTCCATGTAAAAAGAGGTTTCCCATTGTACCACAGAAGGCGGTTTTTACCCAGCATCCTTAACGGCTAGTAGACGAACTTGTTTCGCGTAATGCATTCTGGGTAAAGTTCCGCTTTACTCCCAGAAGCAAGCAGGAGGAGAAAAAAACCACATATACCCCGCAAATAACCGGAATGCGGTGAAAAGCAAGTTTTTTCGGGGTCGAAAGTGTCCATGGAAACGGCTCTACGAATTACTGATTTCTAGACCTACCGTTCTTACTTATTTTTAGATCTACACTACATACGTGCATTAATGAGTGACCTCGTTGCGTTTTTGGTTAGGTTACACCCAGTAGGGCCATTTCCATGGACACTTTCCACCCCGGAAAAAACCTGCTTTTCACCGCATTCCGGTTATTTGCGCGGTATGTGTGGAATCTTTCTACTCCTGCTTGCTTCTGGAGTAAAAGCAGGTGAAAGCGGAATTTTTACCCAGTATGTATTACGCGAAACAAGTTCGTCTACTAGCTGCTAAGGATGCTGGGTAAAAACCGCTTTCTGGGGAAACCTCTTTTTACACGGAAACGGGGAATTTTTCAATCGTTTTTTTGTGGAGCCAGAGCGGGGATTTACCGGGTCGAAAAGCGTGTTGTGAGCGCGGCTACTGAGATGTAATGCAACCCTGGACAGAGGATGGGGTCGAATCGGATTGGGGTAGAGTGTAACCTTTGAATCTCGCTAAATGTTCCCCTCGTTATGCTTAGGAATCTGTCTTTGCATTGAAGTCTACGAGGACGCTCGCAAGCTTTAAAAAATATTTTAAAATAACCCATTTGCTTTTTGTTATCAAATGATCGGTTTTTAACTAAATCACTTTGTCGGTCTGCTGAATACACTCAGGAGCATTGAAGATAGCGCCCAAAGAAAGAAGAAAGGTACAATCGCGAAATTTTGCATATAAGAAGAGATAGATCTGATATGCAAATAATCCAAGTTTGGTGTCAATGCGCATGACCGTTTACCGTACAGTATCGGTGAAATCAGGGAAAAGGTGCTATATAAACCAGTGCATAATTTAAGATTTGTAAAAGTAACGATTACATCCGGATTGTCAGAGAACCTTAATGAGTGAAGGATGCCAGGTAGATGAGTTAAAAAAGTTTCTCACAGTTAAGCGCGTTTGAGAAAGGTTTGATCATCGGTATGAAAACTGCAGGCTGGTCGACGAGCCGTGTTGCTACCCAGGCGAATCGCTCGAAGTCTTCCGTTAGAAACTTTCGGAGGCAATGGACACGAGATGGTACCCACGTGCAAAAAAACCGGTCTGGAGCGACCGGGAAGACAACGAGGAGAAAGGATGGAAGGATCGTGCGGCAACACTGTTAAAACTACAGGTTGCATTTGGCTCCTTTCAGGGGTGAAACGCTTGTTCACCAGCAGCACCTAATACGGAACCGAAATTGCACCTCTAAATAGGGTGAAAAACAGGCACCTTTTAAAAAATAGGCAGCCGGGGTGAAAGGAATGAACCTTCGGAGAGAGAAATGGCACCCTTACTGTAGCTCCTCCTCCCCCCTCCCCCGTATTGTGTGCGTTTTTGAATACAGTTGTGTATTTTTTATTTTTTTTAATAGTTTTGTTTTGATTCATGATAGTCTACGTTTTGCACACGTTTCACATTGCATGAATTCAGTACTGGAAATGATTAAAACTTGTAATTACAGCATTTGATCATATTTCAGAGTTTTCAACATAGTTAAGAAGTGCTCATTGCTTTAATTCATCTGATCGTTCTCTACATAAGTGTTTCTCAACCTCTTTCGACACACGGGTCGGTAAAAGCAAATGAAAAATATTGCGGACCTGTGAAATTTTTATCCTTTTCTAAAAAATAAATAACAATAATTATAATAACTCTCGGGGCGATAAAAAACTTGTGAAAAAATTCTGCGTACTGACGAGTTTTTTTTTACAAAGTAATATTAAAAATGAATGAAGCAATAAATATCTACAGACTTTATTTGGTATCAAAGAGTTGTCACAAATATATTAAAAGTTAAAGACGAGTAATTATTTGAATAATCATAGTTAAGTGAATGATCATTTGTGAGAAATAACCGCACCGAAAGTAAAGTGTAGATGTACTTATGAATTATTTACATGAAGAGCCAAAAATATTCTGGGATATTAAAATTACGGAAAAACAAATTCGTTTCTCAAACGTTCAAAATTTCAATCAAAATAACAATAAAATAAAATGCGCATGACATTTTTCGACAGTTTAAAAATTTAAAGAAATTCCTAACGCTATCGAAATACTATTAACCGCTAACAGGAAATGATTCTAACACTTGAACGAAAAAGCAAAAGAAAAAGCTAGACGGAGAGAGATTTCTTTTTTATTTTTTGCGCTCGCTGTTTGTGTAGTAATCTACGAAGCACAAGAATCATTTTTATTTAGGTTCTCACTTGTTGATTATGGATAAACTTATTCCGGTTATTATTTTGGTGATTAAATGTTGCTTATCGAGTACTGAAGAAAATAATGATATATATATTTAGTAGCGTTTCGAATGTTGGAAATTTCACGACAGTAACGATAAACTGAAAATCAACAACTAACGGTACTACGGTATCGTAACGGACTAACGGTAACTGAAAAGCATTAAACATACTTTTAACTATGTTTGAAACCCCTAAAAGCTACAAAGTGATCAAAAGCTGTACTTACTTGTTATTTTAAAGAATTATCCTAGAAAAGTTGAGATTTAATCCAATAGTGTACTTCATTCAATGTGAAACACATAGAAGCCACGCATAGATGCAATCTATCATTCGTCCGCCATATTGAAGTGGTTGAATGGTGAATGTATGCTGGAAGCGCATGCGCCAGCAAGTCATTTTGCGATTGCTTGCTATTTTGGCACCCCTGTCTACGATTGTCTGCTGTTTTCGCACCCCTGCTCTACTTCCTGGCTAGTATAGCACCCTTGGACACCATGCTTTCACCTTAGGGGGAATACATTCACTCGTCTGGAACCTCTGGTTATAACAGTGAAGTGCTCGTGGATCTCACAGTGACTCGTTTCACCATGGAAGCAGACGTAGGGGTAGCAGTTGTTCCCCGAACCACTTCTAAACATCTTGCGGCACTGAATCTGCAGTCCCAGGGCCCTTTTCGCGTACTCCCTTTTCCATCAAAGCATAGGCAACTCCGTTTGCAATGGTGCGAAGCCAGAGCCATGTGCGATGTCACTGACTGGCAAAAGGTGGTGCTCAGTGATGAATCCTGATTCGTTTTGGGGTCAGATGGTATCCGCGCACTTGTCCGTGCGCGGATAGTGCCTCCAGGGTGCGATAGAATGGCACCCTGGAGGCACCCATTCTATTGCACGACACACTACCCGCACAGCGGGCAAAGTGGTCTGGGAGGCTATAGCTTATGATAGCCGGTCCACTCTACTTGTGGTACGTGTGACCTTAACGGGCCAGCGTTATGTTACTAACATTCTGCAACCACATCCAAGACCATTCCTAATTGTGACAATTCCACCATTCAAGACCATTCCACGTGTAAAAAAACGGGGTCTGGAGCTCCCGGGAAGACCAAGAGGACAGGGGATGGAAGGATCGTGCGGCAATCGCTCATGGATTCCACAGTGACTCGTTTCACCATTCAAACAGACGTAATGGTAGCAGTTGTTCCCCGAACCATTTCTAAGCGTATTGGAGAAGTAAATCTGTCGTCCAAGCGCTCTTTTCGTGTACTCCCTTAAACACCAAAACATGGCAAATCCGTTTGCAATGGTGCGAAGCCAGAGCGATGTGGGATGCTACTGATTCGCAAAATATGGTGCTCAGTGATGAATCCCGATTCGTTTTGGGGTCAGATCAGATGGTATCCGGATGTGGAGGCACCCTAGAGAAAGATACCAGCCCACCCATTCTATCGCACGACACATTGCTCGCACAGCGGACATAGTGGTCTGGGAGGCTTATAGCCAATGATAGCCGGTACACTCTAGTTGTGTTACGTGGAAAATTAATGCGCCAGCGTTCTATTTATGACATTCTGCAACCACATTTAGGACCGTTCCTAAATGGCCTCCCAAGAGCAACTTTCCAGCAAGATAATGCTCGCCCGCATATAGCTAGAGTTGCTCAAGACTTCTTATGTTCTTCTGAAACTCTTCCATCGCCAGCCCGCTCCGCCGACTTGTCCCCTATAGAGCATGTATGGGATCAGCTGAAACGCCAGATGCCGCCGTGCTACTCTGTACGATATTTAGAAGTGGCTGTTCAAAATTTGGGGGTTCATTTGCCTCAGGGCAACATCAGATGTTTAATTAGCTCAATGACGGACCGTATTGCGGTATGTATTGCAGCAAAAGGGGGTGCAACACGCTATTGAAGGAGCACTGTATTTATCTCATTTCTTAGCCTGTATTTGCTTAATATTCTAGATTTTGGGGTCAAGCGTATCTCTCATCTATATTATTCTGTACATTAAATTTCAATTCAACCCAATGCTTTCTCCTTGGGGCACTATTTTCATTGTTCCTGAGTGTATGACTATGTTCAAAATACTTGGCGATACATCGCCAGTCTTTTGGTCGCCAAGTTTTGTCACCAATGTGGCGATAAATTTGGCGATTTTTTTTTTTTTTAGAAATCTGGTTTCAATTTGACCACTGTTGGTGATATTGAGAGAGTAAAGAATTGAATTACATTAAAATAGCGAATAATGGGGAAATGATATTAAATTGGAGTAAAAGGAAGTCATGTGATGCACACATCAGCTCGTTTTTTATTGTTTTCTAAAATGGTAAAGCCACCGTTCATCATCTGAGACCCAAAGATATACATACGATGAAGATGTTTCAAATTTCAGATGAAAATTGTGAAAATAGACGTTTTATGAGCGGCAAAAGTTAAAAAAAGTTGACACGAAAAAGAAAAAAAAAAAAAAAAAAACTTGCGGGATTCGGGATCGGGACTTCGGGATTGGAAATCCTAGTCCCACCAAAAACTGGCTACCCAGAAGCGCGTCTGCTCCTGTTTTTACTGATTATAATATTAAATCTATAATATTAATTTATTACAATATATATATATATATATATATATATATATATATATATATATATATATATATATATATATATTTATTGTTACAAATCCTGTAAATAGTAATTATTGTAGTAACGTAACCTGTAAATAGTTTCCCCGCAATGAATATACAACCCCTTTTCATTCCGCTAAAGTATACGATCCCTATTTCCTTTTCTTTTCACTGATAAAATTTGATAACGGTCTACGCATTTCGGGAAGCAGAAAGAATGTTGTGAAACTTCTTCGATGTTTATAAAGGCGTCCTGCGTGATAAAAAGGAGAGTTTTCGATTGAGAACTAGTACTGAGAGTGTGTATTAGTTCTGTTTATAGCGAAGCATTTCGCTGTTGTTTTCGTATTTGGAAGTAAATACGTGTGTAACCGTTGAGTTTACGGTGTTGAGTGATATTCGCTTAATTGCTGATGATTATTTTAGCAGTTGTTAACGATTTCTCCTGTACATAGTGTAAATAAAGCTCCTGTGTTTTTATCAAGAACTGTGTCTTCATTTCAAGAAAGTGGAAGTAGCGCCGGATCCGTTACAATTGGCGCCCAACGTGGGGCTTCTTCTGGACTTTCTTGGAGTAAGTGTGACTTTGGACAGTTTTTTCATAAAGACTTTTTGAATTTGGACTTTATTTTTATGGTGATTACTCGCGCAATGGATGAACAATTAAAACAACTTCTTGACGCAATCAACTCTGTGAAGGGTGATATGGCGGCTAATCAAGAACAATTAAAAAATGATATGGCGACTAACCAAGAACAATTAAAAAATAAATTGGCGACTAACCAAGAACAATTGAAAAATGAATTGACGACTAACCAAGAACAGTTAAATAGTGATTTAACTGCTAAAATTACTACAAGTCAAGATGAAATAAAAAGTGACCTGACGTCGATGAAAACCATGATGGAGAATCAACTAACCGCCATGGGAGATAAAGTTGATGCTCTGGAAGAAAAATTTGATACTGTGGAAGAGCGTATCGCCAATGTGGAAAATAAGTTGGAAGAAGAAGACAAGAAATTTACTTCATTTAAGGAAGAAATAATTAAAGACTGGAAAGGAGATTGGCGACCGCGGAAAGCAGCTCTGTACAGTTTTGCGCTCCCACATCTGTTGCTCGACCGTCCATTAAACTTGCCACATTTGATGGGAAAACTTCGTGGCAGGTTTACAAAACTCAATTCATGATAGTGGCGGAAGCGAACGGATGGGACTCTGCTACCAAGGCCTGTCATCTTGCAGCATCCCTGAGAGGTGACGCAGAGGACATTCTCCAGATCCTTCGGGACAGCCAGCGCCTGGATTTCGCCGCCCTCACATCTGCGTTGGAGCTTCGCTTCGGTGAGAAGTGCCAGAAAGATTTCAGCTGACTCCAGTTGAAGTCCCGTTTCCAGAAAACCGGGGAAACCCTGCAAGAGCTTGCGGTGCACATCCAGAGACTTGTCTTATCTTGCTTTTTGCGACTGCCCTGCGAATGTTCGAGACAACCTGGCACTCAACTACTACATCGACGGGGTTCGAGATCCGGAAATCCAGAAAGCTCTACGGATGGCGGATGTCAAAGACCTGAATTCTGCTGTTGTGTATGCGATGAAGTTGGAGGCTGCCCAGCAAGCAACCTGTGTGGATCGCCATCCCATCCGGACTCTAGAAGCTGATGAGTCTGATTCCAGGTCGTCCCATCTCGCTGAACTTGAGAGACAACTCGGTGACTTGGCAAGACATCTGAACAGCATAACAGCCCAAAAGAAACAAGAGCAGAAATGCTGGAAATGCGGTAGTGAAGGGCACCTGCGAAAGAGTTGTCCGGCTCGCCAAGCTACGCGAGGGAAAGAAATCACCTCCACCAGAGCTCTGCAGATTTCCTCTACTAGTAGTGGCAGTGATGGACTTTTCATTTACGCACATGTAAATGGGAATCCTTGCAAACTGATTGTCGACACTGGAGCCAATGTGACAATCGTTACGACAGATGTGGCTCGTGAATTTGGATTGAAACTGTTGTGGACATCGCCACGCGTAAGTCTCCAGACTGTGACAGGTGACAAAATTGAGATTGAGGGTAAAGTGGACTTGGAAATAGTGTTTGGAAATGCCACCTACCATCATACGGCATTCGTTGCTGATATCACGGACCCCTTCATTCTCGGATTGGACTTTTTAAAGAAATACGACTTCACCCTTGACTTCAAGACTAATGAACTGCACTCGATGAGAGAAGACATAGCCATCTTCCACGTTGAAAATGATGTAAAATCCGCTCATCAAATAATAGCCCAAACAGATTTATCAATTCCCTCAAGGTCAGAATCATTAATATCTGGCTCCCTTGAAGAAAGCAATAGTTTTCGATTTGGACTCATTGAATACCCTAACCTAAGCAATAACCTAAAAGGAGTGCTGGTAGCATCTACGCTTGTGGACCTTTCTAAGGATGTAATTCCTGTGAGAGTTGCCAACGTGAGTGAAAGGCCAAGGAATATCCGGAAAGGTGAAGTGTTAGCAACTTGTACTCCAGTAAGCTGCATCATTAGAAGAATCAATTCCCCCAAAACTGTCTTCTGAGTCCTTGACATCGAAGTTAATTGGGAGTGTGCCATTATCGAAAGATCAAAGAACTGCTGCGGAACAATTGGTGGATGATTTCAAGCATCTGTTTTCATCTACATCGGAGGATGTGGGCCGGACGAATTTAACGCAGCATAGGATCTACACTTGAGAACACCCCCCTATTAACACTAGAAAGACGGCGTTTTGTGTATACCTAGAAAGACGAGCAGCGGTCACTTTGACCGCCATACTTAAAAGATTGGAAATTTCCTCCTTTCGGGATTTTTAACCATAGAAAAGATTTGTTTCATCATATCAGAGTTTAATTTAACAATTTAATCGTAATATAGTCTGCAAATAAGTCTCAGATAGCTTTTTTTTTATTTTATGTTCGATCAAGTGAAATACACATGCTTTACACAATTGGCATTAAGAAAGAGCAAATTTGTACAAAAAAGAGAAATTTTTTTTAGCACGTAATAGCTAACAAGTAATATAATCAACCATGCATGTGTTTGGTTTAAAAAATATCTTAATATCGCAAGATACCGTACATTACTATCATTTACAGTATTTCGAAATACTTATGTTATCACATCGCCTGTATGTTAGCCATTAACATTTTTTTTGGCAATTAGAACAAATGCTCGTAGTTTGATTTCCGCATAATTTAATTTCACACTATTTTAATCTTTTTCCTGTGGTAGATACTTATTTATATGCAGCAAAATTGACCAGTGGAGGTGACTTGGAGGAAATTGGAGAAATAGGAGTTCAGTTTTTGAAATTGTCCCCCTTTTTTTTCGGCGTCGGTCCCTTTTCCCTTTTTCTTTCACTACTTTTTATATTTTGAGCGTCAATTTTTATTAGCGAGGTTTTTTCTGATTCTAACTCAGAAGAACAATCCTTTTCTGCAAATCTTGGCTCCGAAAAATATTCGTAATAATCTCATGAAAGCAAACTATTCTCATCGCTAGGAATATATTTCTCTTCAGACAAGTCAGACTGTTCATTCAAACCATAATCTGTTTTAGATATAAATCTGCAACAGTTTCAGGAGTTAATTTTCCTATAAGTTTTGCTTGTCAACGGTTCATCTCGACATCATGAAGATAATTATGTGACTGAGCACTTCATTATCACCGAAGAAAATAAACGTCAATGCTTCAAGCAAAGCACATGTTTTGGTGCACAAAACAACTCCAGCAAACATTTTTGTAATTTACCTGCTTATATTTACTTCTTTTTAGACCCAAAGTAATTTCACGTGTCCAGTCACATGCTTTTCAAATTTACCTTTCTCAACTTTGCCCCTGTGCAGATAACAGAAAACTGAAACTATGCAACCAGCAGGTGTTTCGCATTTTCCTAACAGTTCAAAGAATTAAATCTCACCAGCAGGTACTACTCAAGCTCAAAAGAACATTACTCACCCTGACAACTAACAATAGTCCATAGTACACACAACTGATAAGAGAAAAAAAGAAGAAAACGGGTGCATAAAGAAAGGTTCCCTTAAGCGGTCAAAATGACCGTAGTCAGTGTTTCTAGGTATAAACATTTATAGCGACTATAATAATAATCCTAAAGGGAAAAAATTACTGTTGTAAGATCATAATAAATAGTTAGGAAAAGTCAATGAAGGAAAAAGAATTTGAAAATTAAACGCAGCAAATATGAGCATTTGAAAATCGTTTGCGGTCAAAATGACCGCTTCCGTCTTTCTAGTGTTAAACAGCATCCAAGACGACTACCGTTCGCCAAGAAGGAAGAGGTTGAGACCCTCCTGAAAGAAATGAAGGAGAATGACGTAATCGAACCCTCATCCAGTCCTTGGGCCTCTCCCATCGTCTTGGTCCGAAAGAAAGATGGCTCCACCAGATTTTGTGTCGATTACCGACGGCTGAATGAAATCACCAAGAAAGACAGTTACCCTCTTCCACGGATAGACGACACCTTGGACACTCTTTCCGGACACAAGTGGTTTTCGACCCTGGACTTGAAGAGCGGCTACTGGCAGGTTGAGATACACAATGATGACCGAGAGAAGACAGCGTTTACAACTGGACAAGGCTTATGGCAGTTTAAAGTGATGCCTTTCGGCCTCTGCAATGCACCAGCTACGTTCGAGCGTCTTATGGAGACAGTGTTAAGAGGACTTTCCTACGAATCCTGTCTGGTCTACTTAGACGATATCATCATCGTGGGACGCAGTTTCGAAGAACATCTGGCAAACCTTAGGAAGGTGCTGCAAAACCTTAAGGAAACCAATCTGAAGTTAAGCCCGTTCAAATGTAATTTGTTCCGCCGGGAAGTGAACTACCTTGGTCACATCATCTCTTCTGAAGGTGTACAAACCGATCCAGAAAAGGTATCTTCGGTCAAGACTTGGAGTCGTCCCGAAAACATCCATCAGCTGCGAAATTTCCTGGGGCTCTGCACGTACTACAGGAAGTTTGTAAAGGGTTTTTCCAACATTGCACGACCTTTGCATAAGCTGACGGAGAGCAAGCAAAAGTTTGAATGGTCCAAAGAATGCGAAAATGCATTTCTACGACTGAAGGAGGCTTTAACATCAACGCCTATCCTCGCCTATCCTCAGCCTGAAAAATCCTTCATCCTGGACACTGATGCGAGCAACGAGGGCATCGGAGCTGTTTTATCCTAAGAAATTGACGGAAATGAACATGTCATCGCTTACTGGAGCAAATGCTTATCAAAGTCGGAGCGAAATTACTGCGTCACCAGAAAGGAGTTACTGGCCATAGTGAAAGCAGTAGAACACTTCCATCATTACCTCTACGGCCGAAAATTTCTGCTTCGGACAGATCATGCCTCGTTAACTTGGCTTTTGAACTTCAAGAATCCAGAAGGCCAGATAGCCAGGTGGATACAGCGGCTCCAGGAATATGACATGGAGATCAAGCACCGAAAAGGGTTATCTCACGGTAATGCTGACGCTTTATCAAGGAGACCCTGTCCTGAGAACTGCCACTATTGTTCCCGAATCGAGAAACAGTATGGAACGACTAGCCCTACCGCCTATCAGGTGACAGTGACTCCAATATCATCAGAACCTAATCCATGGAGTGACGACCAAGTTCGAAAAGATCAACTTGAAGACCCCGACATAAAACCAATTTTAGAGTTCATGGAAAGTGACAGTCGGCGACCTAGCTGGCAGGACGTTTCCATCTTCAGTCCTGCAACAAAAAGATACTGGGCTTTATGGAACTCACTTCATTTACGGAACGGCGTACTGTACCGAAAATGGGAAACTGATGACGGCAAAGCATCTAGGTGGCAGTTACTACTTCCCCGATCAAGGATTTCAGATGTTCTGAAAGAAATACATAGTAGTGCGACTGGAAGACATTTTGGTGTCTTGAAAACCCTCAATAAAGTTCGGGAGCGCTTCTGGAGCAAGGTGAAGGATGACGTGGAGAAGTGGTGCCATTCTTGTGACGCCTGTGCTGCTCGTAAAGGACCGAAGAAAAGAAGCAGAGGGAAGCTACATCTGTACAACGTTGGAGTTCCTTTCGAACGAATTGGGATCGACATCCTGGGTCCTCTACCAAGAACTGCTGATGGGAACAAATACATTCTTGTTTCCATCGACTACTTCACCAAATGGCCGGAAGCATATCCCATTCCAGATCAAGAGGCTACCACCGTAGCAGAGACTCTAGTCCAACATTGGATCTCGAGATACGGAACACCTTTGCTGATTCATTCCGATCAAGGGAGGAATTTCATCTCTGCTGTGTTTAAGGGCCTATGTCAAATTCTCGGAATTGAGAAAACTAGGACAACACCACTACACCCACAATCGGACGGCATGGTGGAGAGATTTAACCGCACAATCCTGAATAATCTCTCACTTATGGTATCCAGAAATCAACAGGATTGGGACAAGAAGCTACCTTTGTTCCTTCTGGCCTACCGCAGTGCTGTCCACGAGACTACCGGATTTGCCCCATCTCAGATGCTCTTCGGACGAGAGCTTCGGCTACCTTGTGATCTCGTCTTCGGTCGTCCTCCGGATGCGCCTGCATCGCCTGAGGAGTACATCCAGGATCTCCAAGCCCGGGTGGAAGACGTTCATAACTTTGCACGAGAGCGAATCAACATCGCGGCAGAGAAGATGAAGACCCGATACGACACAAGGTCTACTGGACATGAATTCAACGAAGGCGACAAGGTTTGGTTATGGAATCCCATCCGACGGAAAGGTCTTTCACCCAAATTGCAGTCGCATTGGGATGGACCCTACAAAGTCCTTAACCGACTGAATGACGTCGTAGTGAGGATCCAAAAATCACCTAATGCAAAACCTAGGGTTGTACATTATGATCGGTTAGCCCCATACTATGGCCATAGTTCATGAGTATTACGTAAACAACCATGGTTGATAACATAAAAGTTGTAGATATTTTTTTTGCTTTAAATGTTTAGTAATATTTCTTGTTATTATTGTGTTTTCTGTATCTGTTAGTTATTAATTAATGTGTATATTTGTAAACTTGCGATAGAAGTTTGGCACCCTTTCTGGGGATTGTACTGCCCGAGACGTGCAGTCCTTAGGAAGGGGGCAATGTTACAGATCCTGTAAATAGTAATTATTGTAGTAACGTAACCTGTAAATAGTTTCCCGTAATGAATATACAACCCCTTTTCATTCCGCTAAAGTATACGACCCCCTATTTCCTTTTCTTTTCATTGATAAAATTGAATAACGGTCTACGCATTTCGGGAAGCAGAAAGAATGTTGTGGAAACTTCTTCGATGTTTATAAAGGCGTCCTGCGTGATAAAAAGGAGAGTTTTCGATTGAGAATTTGTACTGAGAATGTGTATTAGCTCTGTTTATAGCGAAGCATTTCGCTGTGTTGTTTTCGTATTTGGAAGTAAATACGTGTGTAACCGTTGAGTTTACGGTGTTGAGTGATATTTGCTTAATTGCTGATGATTATTTTAGCAGTTGTTAACGATTTCTCCTGTACATAGTGTAAATAAAGCTCCTGTGTTTTTATCAAGAACTGTGTCTTCATTTCAAGAAAGTGGAAGTAGCGCCGGATCCGTTACAATATATATATATATATATATATATATCAGGGTTGGCTTTCTGCCGGCAGAAACTAGTTTTTGCCGTGCCAGTGGCAGAAACTGGCAAAAACTTAAAAATGTCTTTAATAACTCAAGTAATTAGTAAATGATATTTGTTTAAGTAAACTAAAAAATTAAACATTTCATCATTTAAAAAAATAAAATCCCATGCTAGTGCCCTTGATTTATTTCAGAAAGGGAACTTTCCAATTGCAGAGGCTCGTAGTATTTGGATTAATTTATGAAAGGATAAAAAATCATACAGGGTGCTTAGGAAAGAGGAGTGACATACAGAATTAAACAGGCATTACTGATTGTACTTTGCTCACTTATATGCTTCCTCTAAATTGTTTGTGATTGAAATTATCATGTCATGTGCTTCAAGAAAAAAGTGCCAGAATTTTACTTGCCTAAATTTTGTACCTAATGTCACAGCTTTGACAAACAAATTCACCCCATTTCTCAAAACTTTTTTCAGTCAAATTTTTACCAAAACCCCAGTTACTACATGGTGGACCAGTTATACAATAGATGAAAGTTTCACGAACATTGCTTGCTGCTTGATGCATTGTCTGCTAGCTCTTCTATTTTAAGAATAGTCCAAAATTTCTCATTTGTGCGTAGTAAAGTGAGAACCTGTTTAGATTTTTGAAACCACCTTTTCTAAGAGGCAATTGCAGGGTCCAAACAATGTAACATTTGATTTTGAATTGTGATAATTTTGTAATAAAATTACAGTATTTTGGTTAACAATTAATTATTTTTTCCATGCATTTTCAGTTGTATAATAAAAATTATTTTTTTATTTTGCAAGTTTTTGCCAGTTTCTGCCGCAAAGTGGCAGAAAGTGTTTTTGCCATGCCGGTTTTAACCGGTTTCTACCAGTGGTTTTAACCACCTCGGCAGAAACTTGCCAAAACTGATATATATTTTTTTTTTTGTAAAATTTTTTGTCGTGAAAATTTTTCCGAACAGTACTTAAATTTTGTTGAAAACATAATTCAGGGGGGGGGGCGCGGATAAAAAAAAAAAGTATATTTTTTAAGTAATTTCGTAAGCAAGGTACAATTCCGAAACAAAATAAACGTTAAAGAGTTCCTTGTAAGGAAAAATTCTCTTCTCTTACATAATCCACTTTAAAAGAGACACCTTTAGGAAAAAGTGGGAGAGCAAAAAACGACGCTACCGAAAAAAGAACGAGCTGATGTGTGCATCACATGACTTCCTTTTACTCCAATTTAATGTCATTTCCCCATTACTGGCAATTTTAATGTCATTCACTAGTTTACTCTCTAAATATCACCAACAATGGCCAAATTGAAACCAAATTAAAAAAAAAAAAAAACACCCCCAAATTTGTCGCCAAGTTGTCAACAAAACTTGGCGACCAAAAGACTGGCGATATATTGCCAAGTGTCTGACAAATTATAACACCACTCGAGTTTACATCGAAATTAACAATGATTTCCCCCCAAAAAGGGGCAAAAGACCCCCTTAGGAACATCCGAATGCAACCAGTGCACAACTAGACCCCACTAGGAGTCGACGTATCAAATTTCAACTTTCTAGGACGTACCGTTTTTGTGAGTTATGCGAGATATATACACACATACGCACATACATACATACAGACGTCACGAGAAAATTCGTTGTAATTAACTCGGGGGTCGTTAAAATGAATATTTGGGGTGTCTGTACGTTCCTAGGTTTATATCCACGTGTGGTCGGGTGGAAAAAAAAACTCAACATTCATTCGGGGTCGAGAAAAATGGAAATTAAGGCCGATTTTTGAGTGAAAATTTTTTCGCGAATACAACACTTCCTTTTTTGTAAAAGGAAGTAAAAAGAGGTGAAAAGAGAAGTGGAAGCGTGTTTGACAAAGCAACTTTTAACATCCTATCCCAAGCAATTCCCATAACATTTTTCAAACACAGCAATTTCAAGACTGTTAAAAGATTTCCGACCAATATGCATAATAAAAAATTAAGTCCGGATAATTAAGATGAGGATTATGTAAATTTCCAGAAGTTTTCGTTTTTTTTTCTTTGATAAAAAGATGCTGAACACTGATTCCTGAACTTTGTAGTACATGAATAAAACGAAAAGGAGCTTGCTCTTGGGTTACGCCGCAGGCTCATGAAAAACATTTAATCACATTATTAATGATAACAAAAAAGATCACACTTACCGCGAAAGCTTATGCAGAAAGTGTCGTCTTTTCCAATAACAACATTGGTTCCTTTCTAAAATAATAAAAAAAAAAAAATATTTATGCAAATTTTATTTGCTGAAATTCTTTTTACAAAGTCAATTATTTTCTAAAAAAAAGAAATATTTATTTTCAGTTTATTTGCAAAACTTAGTTTTAAAAAAAGTTTTCACCTAAAGAGCATTTGAAATGGAATATAACTTCAAGGCGTACTTACTAAGTAAGGTCAACGGAGGTAGGTAAATGGAAACAGAATTTCAGTTTTTTAACATAGAGCCTTCCCTTCCCTTTCGGATGAATGGAGGGATAAAATTTTATGAAATTTTTTCAAGACTACACTCTCTGAGAGTGGTAAGGCCTTCTACGCGTGAAGAGGTTAGTTGAATCAACTTTTTGAAAAAGGCACCTGTCAACTAGTTGACTGGCGTTTTTCACTGTCTTCACACGAGGCAACTTAGTTGAATCAACGTTTTGAAAAAGGCACCTGTCAACTACTTGACTGGCGTTTTTCACTGTCTTCACACGAGGCAACTTAGTTGAATCAACTTTTTGAAAAAGGCACCTGTCAACTAGTTGACTGGCGTTTTTCAATCTTCACACGAGGCAACTTAGTTTAATCAACTTTTCT
The DNA here is from genome assembly GCF_026930045.1 of Uloborus diversus. Classification (NCBI taxonomy): domain Eukaryota; kingdom Metazoa; phylum Arthropoda; class Arachnida; order Araneae; family Uloboridae; genus Uloborus; species Uloborus diversus. Next base: position 4,278,020 of record NC_072733.1, read on the forward strand.
TCTATTAAACCGAATTTATTCGAGCAACTGCTCCACGACGCGGTCAACGTTGAACCGAGTTAACTCAATTGGTTTACTCGTGCGTAGAGCGAACGCTTGTCAATGTCCCGATGAGTTTAATCATCTAAAAAGTTCATTCAATTGATTGGGATGTGAACAGTAGCGGCACATGTGCCTGGCAAGTTTACTGTCGCGTGAAGGATGCTGGGCTATTCCTTCTCTTTTCTACACATCCTGATAACCGCCCGTTAGAAAGTTGATTCAACTCAAAATGCCTCGTGTTAAAGGAGGCCTAAATGAAAAATTTGACTTGACTGTTTGTTGAGGAACAAAATCATGTTTTACATTTACCCCCAACTTGCTGCTATATACTCCAGGGACTCGGGGTGACTGGAAACTGACTCCCCACGAGGCTGATGTAGGCATGTAATCACAAAATATAGAAGCTCAGGAAGATTTGACCTGAGGAAAATGCAAGATGATAAACGTTAAACAACACTTTTTTCAACATGCCATCTTCAAGCAGTGATGACGCCCATACAATTGCTTGACAACACGCACAACTCTCCAAATATCTTCTTCATGTTGACTAGTCTTCACTCACCAGTAGTTTAATTTCAAAAATCCCCACAAGTGTAGAAATAGTTTGTTTCTATTTACCCCAACTGACCCTACTTTTGAATTGGTCTCATGTTCCACCATAACCAAGCAAACATATTTTGCGTGCTGTGATTATAAAATTTTTCTAAGCGAAACGGTAGCGAAATTGAAATGAATTCAGACCAAAACTAATTAAAATGAACCCATTCTTTTTTTTTTTTTTTTTTTTGTTGAAATCGTCATACAAATCTCACTGAATCCTTTTTGACAGCAGCGATAAAAAAAAAAAAAAAAAAAAAAATACGTATTATTATCAGCTGTAATAAATGAAGTACCGAACTTGGAGCAATTTTGTTTTGTTGCACCACTGATGTATTGAATGACTTCCCACTGAGAAGAATAAAACACACTATTAATTTAATTTTGATTTCACTAGTAAGGAGACCATATGTAATAATGTTTTGAATGGAACAAACCCATTTTCAAGTATATTCAGTAAATTACCGCCCATTAGCCAGGGCTAAAGCAAAAATACGTGAAATACACCGCCAGCTCAGTTGTCCTCGGCTGGAAATGACTGAGCTGGCGGTGTATTTCACGTATTTTTGCTTTAGCCCTGGCTAATGGGCGGTAATTTACTGAATATACCTTGCCTCGCGTTCAATCTTCGAGTTGAACCGAACCATTGCTTCGGTCACTCGTCTGGTCTGCTAATTCTATATTAGCTACCAGTTTGTTACGCACTCTTGGCTTCCTTAAGAGGTTTTCCATCTCCAGCTCAGTCACTTTCCTATGCCGGGCTGATGAGTGCTAATAAGCACGAAACTGCAGTCCTCGGCTGGAAATGATTGAGCTGGCGGTGTATTTCACGATTTTCAGGTAGTTTATATCCCGCTGTCCAACGCATATAAATGCGAGACGTTGAAACAAGGGCGTATCCAGTTCAAAACGGGGGAAAAACGGTCCCGGGGGTTTCGGAAGTACTGCAATAATGCATAAAGAGCATAAGTATTTTGTTGTTACCCTTATAAAATGCATTGAGTATGTATTCTTTCTCCCTCCCCCCACCCCTCGGGAAAATTCCGAAATAACGGGCCTGGGACGTACTTCTCTAAATTTTAGACTTTTTTTCTCTGTGTTAGACGGACTTACGGTAATAACACTCGTATGCAAAAGAAAGAACACTTTTTGTGGGTAGTTTGTGGAAAAGCGAGTTTTTGGCGCTGTATTTACCTTGAGTTACCAATACCTATCATAATTGCAACAGCAACTGAACAAAACAGTAAACACCAATAACTTTCCCTTTTCAATGACCTCCTAGAAAGGAAATATATACTTTCGAAATTAGTTTTACCGGAGCCAGTGGCGTATATATGATTTTATTTTGGAGGGGGCCCATATAACAAAGATTAGCTCCCCCTTCCCCCACTTTTTGTGTGTGCGTGTATGTGGGGGGGGGGGTCGAGGGTTATCCCCTGAAATTTTTTTGAAATTGTAATCTTAAGAAAGCTATTTTAGACGGTCTCTAGAGATGCAACGGGGAGGAAAAATTCAGTGGGCCTTCTGAGGAAATGGTTAGAAATTGAAATCTTAAAAACGCCATTATAAGCTATATACGTTGACTCTAGGGTAATGAAAGGAATGGGACTTTTTGAAGTTGTCCCTGATCGATTTTTTAAAAGAATAGAGCTAAATCAATCAACCCTACGCCCAATTTTTCGAAATTGAAGTTCTAAAACCGGTTTCAGATTACCCATGGTGATGTTACGGGCAGGGCTGTTCTGGGGCTCTCCCCAAAAACTATTTCGAAATAGAAGTCCTAAAAAACGAAAAAGAGATATTCAGTGACACTAGGCGGAGGTATTGAAACGTTCGCCACCTTAAATTTTTCAAAATTGTAGTTTTTGCATTTTCAGATTTCACATGGGAGCAGTCGAGCCCTCGTCCGAAATTTTTTTCGTAATTGAAGTCTTAAAAACACGACTGTGGATCCATATTAGGTAACGGTAGGGGTTTGGTCATTTTTCAAAATTGAAGCTCCATAAAAGCAATTTTAAACAAATTTTGGCAAAGCGTTTGGTAATTGTCCCATGGAAAGTTTCGACATTGAAGCCCTGAGAACGAGATTTCAGACGCTCTTTAATGTTTTTTGGCGGGGGAAGGGGGCTTGCGAAGTGTAGCATTTTGAAGACTTTCTTAATTTTAGAGCGACTAAGAAAAAAAATTAAAAATGGAGCGGGGGGGGGGAAGAGAAATAGATGGTGCTGGATGTAATTGCCTGATCAATAGTCAGTTAGTTACTTTTGAAATTTTTTGTTTTAAGGTTCATTTCGATAGCAATTCAGATTTTTTTCCAACATTAGGCAATCTTAGGATGGAAAGGAAGAGTTCGAGAATCCTCCCCTGAAAGGTAAAACGCAATTTCAGGTTATCTTTGGAGATGTTTTGAGGTAAGGAGCGGTTGGGGATCTCCAAAATTTTTCAAAATTCAAATCTTAAAGGCACAATTTCATACTACTTTTGGTAGTAATTTAACTGAAAAGATAGTGCGGTTCGAGGACTCTCCTCCAGAAATTTTTTAAATTTATGTCCGAAAAATGCCTAAATAAATTCATTTTAAGGACATCAAATTTCCATTATATTCCAACCGAGCAACGAAAACTTATTTCAAATTTCTTGCAGGGGGACGAGAGTTAAGGAGAGAAACATTTTGAAGATCCTTCTTTTCAGACTAACTAGAAAAAAAGGGGGGCGGAGGAGTGAAAGAAAGAGAAGGGAACTTAATTTGCTGAGCAATCTGTATCTGTTAAAAAATTTTAATTTACAGATTTCGTTTTGAAAGATTTGAGTTTTATTTCCAACATTATTTGGTTTTTCTTTTTGTTAAAATCACTTCGCTTTCCCAAGACACGTTCTTTTCTTGAGTAAGGGGTACGGATCCCCTGACCCCTTCTGAACACTATTGCCTGGTGTCCTCTAACGTAGGGTTCCCAAACTTTAACGATTCGCGGCACCTTTTGAAGAATTAGAATTTTCTCACGGCATTCTAGTCTAGAATTATGTACACATTTTTTCCATGGACACTTCGTGGCCCCACTCACTTCTTCCTGCTGCACCTAGTTCGGAAATCAATGACCTAACGTATTTTATTAGTATCACTATCCTTGATAATTTATTCATTTTTTGTTTTGTAGCTAAACGTTTGGAAATTATTTGTGAGCTAATTAAAACCAAATAATAACAACCTTTTTAATTTTTTTTTTCAGATTTTGGAGGGGGTCCGGGTCCCCTCAGCCCCTCCCTTATATACGCTCTTGACCAGAGCCGAACTTATCGATCCGTTTAGAAACTGAAGCAACCTTAGACAAATCAAAGTTTATAAAAAGAAATCCAATAAATAAACAACTAATTAAATTTTTCTCTTTCAGAAGGTGGAGTAGCTGCGCTTCCTTGCCGCCCCCCCCCCCTGGATACGCCCACGCGTTAAAATGTCCCGTTTTTTGAAGAGACAGTGAAAAACTAGCAATGTGTCAACCGTGAGTCGTTCAAGCGAACTTCCACGTTATTATACACCGGTAGGAATGCCATTTTCACTGATGAATTTTTTGTGAACTTAAGAAAAAGCAGTTTCAAACCACTGTTTTTAAAGCAATATTTATTGTTGAAGTAAATTGTTTGAAATGCTGTCGAATTCCGAATTAAAATCAGCGCTAAATGCACATCAATTTTTGCATAATGCTACGTCAACATTTCCTTTTAAAGGGTTTATTGCTGTTCTTATTCGTGAGAAGTGAAAGTTGCAAGACGTTAGTTAATTTGATAAAAAAAAATCATAAATGTCGGACATGATTTGTATCTTTGTTGTGAGAATGACCACTAACTGTTCAACAAACTCACATTCACTTCTTTGAATAAACTTCGCATTCATGGCGCCCTCTTTTGAGGGAAAGAGGACTGAAAATCTAAAATGGATGCAAAATGAATTAGATTTGTACGCTTCTGAAAGCAGTGGCGTAGCTAGACCCGACTTTCGGGGGGGGGGGTTACTTCTTTTATATATATATATATATATATATATATATATATATATATATATATATATATATATATATAAATATATATATATATAAATATATATATATATATATAAATATATATATATATCTATATAAATATATATATATATCTATATAAATATATATATATATCTATATAAATATATATATATATATATATATATATATATATATATATATATATATATATATATAAATAATCGCTTGGAATTTTTTCCTTTTCTTCTTTTTTTTCTTTCTTTTTCTTCTCTCTTCTTTTTCTCTTTTTTTTTGAGACTAACTTTTCGGGGGGGGGGGGGGGGGGGGTTTGTCCCCAAAACCCCCCCCTTAGCTACGCCCCTGTCTGAAAGTACAATTACGTTCACTGATTTCTGAAATAAAATTAAAAAAATATGCTATTCTACTATCAAAATTGCCAACAGTGACTTGATTAATGTTTTTATCTTCTCTCACTTCTGTGTAGCTGAAAGTCGACAGGGACTGATTTACGGCGGGGCACCAAAGGAAAGAGGGCACCAAATTTCTGTCATCTTTTTTTTTTGAGCAAAAAGACAGAGTGCAAAAAGACAGAAAAAACTCCAAAACAATTTTATGATGGACAATGTGAAGAAGTCATATTAAGCTCTAAGCAAAGTTTCAAAGTTTCCTGTTTTTATGTAATCTGTGATAATTTGATTACAAAACTAAAATTCAGGATGACAGTCTATGATGGCATATTAAAGAAATTTTCTTGCTCGTTTGAATGCGACAGGCAAAATATGCGAGAAAGTGCAAAAGATCTTTAAAAATCTTACTCCTTTGATTTGGAGGAATCTTTTCCTGATGAATTTATTCATATTAGTTCAATCATCGGAAAAGAAAGTTTAATGACCGAAAAGTTAAAAAAAATCCATAAACTTGGTAAATGGATACTTTTGTCAATGTAGATACAGCCCTGAAATTGTTTATGACTTTGCCAATCTCTAGTTGTAGTGGAGAACGATCATTTTCGCTATTGAAGAGAACTAAGTGTCCTTTGCATACTCTCATTTCTGATAGTATATTATCTTCATTAGCTCTATTATCAATAGAAGGAAGTTTGACCGCAAAACTTGATTATAAGGAGAAATTACCAAGAAGATTATAGAAGAATTTACTACAAGAAAACAAAGGAACGCAGAAAGCACATTATGATTTACCTTAACCATTATAGTTTCTCCATCTGCGACTGTAAAAAATTTTCTTACATGAAAATCAGGATTTTATTTTAAAGTTTTCTTTCTATCAAAATAATATCCAAAAATTACCTTCATATTATTTTTTTTGGGGGAGGGGGCACCATATTTGTCAGTGCCCCGGGGCACCCAAGTGTGTAAATCGGTCCCTGTCGATGAAGTAAGATAGTGTTTGAAGACATATTGTAGATATCAAGTGTTCATCTCAATCGACTTGTAATAATAAACATGATAAAAATTAAACTTTACATCTAGGTAAATATCTTCAATATTTTAAACATGAATGCAATATTCAACGTTGCAGATGGACAAGATCTTCGTTTTATTTATTTTTTTTCTCTTAAATAATAAAAGGCACGAATTTAGAAAATATTTGTAATTTTAACCTTTTTCTCCTTAAGGACAGTTTCAAAATTTGGGTTATCATTTCTTCAAAAACTTTTTGTTATTTCTCTTTCATTTTGGGCCATTTTTATAACTGATTTCAAAATTCTGAACTAGAAATCTCTTGTTGTTAAAATCAAGAAATGAGAAGGGTAAATCACAGTAAGAGATTAAAAAATATATATTTTAAAAATCTGAGGCATAGATTTAAATTTATTTTGTTGCTTCAAAAGTAAGATAGAATGTCCAAGACTTTTACTCCTCTATCAGCAATAAATAAATAAATAGGTCTCATTTTTTTTGTTATTTAAAAAAGTTCTTTAAAAACTTTTCTTGGGAACTAAATCAATACCTTTATGCATGAAAAGTAAAAGAAAATATAGCAGCGTAAATCAAAAAACGTGTGTGCGAGTTTCTGCAAATTTGTGCCGATTTACGTTGTTTTATTTTCGATAAGGTGTCCCAGATTTTCTTTCGGTCATTAAAAATCGAGATCTGAAGATAACTAATAAAGAGAACATTTTTACTTTCAAATCCTGAAGGAAAATTATTAGTTTCTGCAATAGATGAAGCGGAGATACAGGGGTAGTGGCTGTTATAAGCCCCCCCCCCCCCCTTTAAAACGCCAAATAAGTTATCCTAATGCTGCGTGTTGTGAACTTATGTTTCAAAAATTATCGCAGATCCCTATTTTATAGAAATTCAGTGAAATCCCATTACAACGAATACTAATACGATGAAATTTCCGATTGAAAGAAATAAATTTTCAGTTCCAATTTAATTTCTACTACGTTACTTAAATTCAATTAAATCAAAATTCCCGTTATAAGGAACAAAAGTTGCAGTCCCTTGAAGTTCGCTGTAACGGGATTTTACTGCATTACATTTATGACCCCCGCTTTCCGAAAACTACTCCCTCCAAACTCAGGAGCTGGATTCGCCCTTCCCAATGGATTTAACGCGTCTCTGCGATATGTGGTTACGTCACCTATTTATGAAAGTGATACTCTAAAAACAGTCGGCGAAAAACACTTTTTATTCATAACTGTTCACAGCATGCCTTTTTAAAAAGGAACATAAAGCAATAGAGAAACGCAGGAGAAGATGTAACGACGAAAAACGCAGTTGTAGCTTTGACAAACCGGAACAGGTGCTGGTCAAGCGAACACCATTCAGAGCACCTGCTTTCAAAATTAAACTCCAGCATAAAGGACCTATTTTGATCCTTGATTGACGGTTAATAAATCAAGAAAAATTTAATGGTTTTCCCTACAGCTGCGTTGGTATAGTGTACTTTTCATCATTATTCAAAAGTGTTCTACTCGTATAGGGTAATCTGAACAGTGAATGAACACTTAAGGGATTATTCATAGATAATGTCACACTTTTTTTCATTCTTTTCAACCCCTCCCCCTTTGTCACAAAGTGTCACATTTCACCTTACACCTACCCTTGTCATATGTCCCGCTATATTACATAAGCATATATGAAAAATGGTCGCCGTCACGCTTCAATTTAACCTCTCCCTCCTCCTTATCAATAACTGTTACGATTGCACGATCTCTCCTCCTCCTTCAAAACATGACATCATTTGTGAACGACCCCTAAACACAAATTCGTTTTCGAAAATTCATGTAATTAAAAGTTGTATGTGGTGCACAGTAAATATATTGTAATTCATATGAATCATTATTAAAAAGCGAATTGGAGAACTATTATTTCTCTGCTTCCTTTTTAAAAGAGGGTTAATTGAAAAGTGATGTAGCAAGCAACACAGTGAATGAACAAGTCTAACAAGCAAACATTTTTTATGAAGGGGGTTAAAAGAAAAGTTTTGCAGCAAAGCACAAAATAAATAACTCGATCGAGTGGATGCAATTTATTTTAAAGGGGTTAAATGTAAAGCGATGGGGTAAAACAGTATATGGAAAAGGCAAACGAGTGGACACATTTTTTTTTTTTAAGGATGTCGAATGAAAGTGGTGCTGCAAAGCGGTAAATGATTAACTTCTAACGAGTGAACACTCATTTCTAGTCATTTTATTCATTAACTGAGACGTGTTAATTCACTGGTCTTCCTACCCGATAATCAACATGAAGCATAAATTGATAGACTCGAAAGCGATAAACCTTACAACAGGGGTGCCCACCCCCTAAGGGGAAGGGCGCACCACTTAATATTGCAAAGACCCCCCCCCCACACCCAAAAGCAAGAACCCCCTCTAAAAAGTGAAACATACCCCTCAAAACAGCCCCCCCTACAAATTTCAATGGCGTAGTCTGCGCCATGATTCCCCCTCCCCCCAGGTGGGTCCCCTGCTTACAAAAATGTTTTAAGAGTAACTCAAGGTGATTTAGGTAACAAATTCTTCAGTTTAATGACGCACTGTACTTTTTAAATGTTAAGATAAATGTTAGATAAATGTTATCAATTTATGGAGAAATACCTATTTTTTTAGGGCTAAAAAAATTAAATTCAATATAACTAAATCGATTATTTCAGAAAGAGCGTAAGTCCTACGGAAATCCATTGGACTTATGCCCTTTCTGAAACACTCGATTCAACTGCGAATGCATCAATGGGGTAAAGGGTGGACCACCCCCTTCTCTGCTTGTGAAATTTGCACAGAGATATGCTAACACTAGTACAAAAAACAACTGTAGAGCTTGTTTCATATTTATGATTAGAAACATTCTTCAGTTTTTAGGGAAAATAGTCTCATAAAAATGATTTCGTCAAACATTATATCAGGCCAGTCAAGAGCTTCGGTTAACTAAACAGCTATGAATTAAATTACACACATAATTGATGATTGTACTTTGTTTAATTATGCATATTCTAAACTGAAATTCATGTTTTTAATATATATATATATATATATATTTTCCTTTCTTTTTGGAAAGAATCAGAGTTTTTATTATTTTACCTCCAAAAAAAAAAAGTTTAGAGTTACATTTATGGGTCATTCCATGCAAAATGAGCAAATCAGCTGTGGCTGACATGTCACAGATTTCAATGAAATTTTTTATTTAGGTAAACCATACATATCTATGAGGGAATGCAAAGTATGGAAGTTCAAAAACGGTTTGTTGCTTTGTTATTGAAATTAGAAGTTGATGCTTACACTAAGCCTAAATTTTCAGAGTCCATTGCTACCAGTTTGTGACTCAATAACTCCATAAGTTATAAACGTACACTTAAAAAATAACTATTTCCGCATTCTATAAACAATTCTCTATTGAGAAAAAGCAAAGTAGAATTTATTCGGATCTTTTTTTGAATCTGAGATATTAACAAAGATTAAAATTTTGCCAATTAACTTCAGATTTTAAATCACTCCTCTAGCTCTTTTAATGAAAAAATAACAGTAAAAATGATAGGAGTTTCAAGGTGCCTTTCAAGCGTGGCAAACACGTCTTCGCAAGTGTATTGATGCAGGAGGAATGTATTTTGAAGTATATTGAACATTTGTATAAATTACGATCAATAAATATATTTTGCCAGTAAATGCTCATTACTTTCATAATGGACCCTGTATATGTGTGTATATATATATATATATATATATATATATACCATTATGGAAGCGAATGCAATCTATTTATGTGGACATTATTTTGAAAACTACGTCAATGAAACTAACAGCGAGCTTCAAACAACATGGAGTTAGAAATAAGTTTCCTAACTGCAACTCGTCTAACAAAATAAAATGAAAAAAAAAAGGGAGTGGGGGAGGCGTCGATGGATTGAGACTCAAGACATATTAAAGAAACAACTGAGGAATTAAAGGTAAATGTAAACTTACGTAGTTTTCATGCAGCGATTTTATGTGTCATTTTATATTCGTAGCATAGTGGTCGTTTTTGTACTTTATATTGGAGAGATACTTTGACGCAAGTCTTAATCACATGGTCTTCTTACAATATGCCTGTATCTCTGACGGGCTCACTTGAAATTTTTGAAGATGTTCAGCTTCATTTATTTATTCTATTTTTTTTTTTTTTTTTTTTATCGTTTCCGCCTCTGACTTAAAAATGGCGTATTTATCCATCCATCCAATTTTACACTTTCACGAAAAAGAAATTCACGCACTCTTAAGCAACCACAAATTGCGTTTGCTCGTACAATTTTTCGAGAAAGTTAATTTTCTGCAGTTACACGTCGCATATATTCTAATTCCCTTCTAGCTAATAATTCCCGAAACAAGGCAACAGTTTGCATAAAGATATTTTGAAATGAGTGGTCCAAGTAACATCCGGTCTTTCCACCACCCCGCCGGGTGTCCCTCTTTTATAAATTGCTATAGGGCGAAAGAAGTTAAGGATTCACTGCATGAAACATCATAAGGGGGGGGGGGGGAGGGTTCTTGGCAGGAGACCGCATTCGGGGCTACAGGCTCTTACGAGGTAGAATCGAAATGAAATTTTGCGTCCCATTTGCGTTCGCATATTTTTGACGTTAGAGCGATGTAAATGGTGTTCTTGCAAATTCTCTTGACCTCTTTTTAGCTTACTTGTTTCGTAAAATGCTGGAAAATATTTTGTTGCGCAAGAGCTTCTGAAGGTTTTTCCTCCTTTTCACACAAAAAATGGAAATCTGAATCGAATCATTTTGCTCTATGCTCCTTTATTTGTGAATGGAGAAAAAAGATTTCGCTGCGAGTGAAAGGAAATCGGTAAAATACAACTATTTGAAGTGTTCGTTATGTTATTTGACTCATGACTTCGAAACAACAGTAGCATTCATATTATATAGAAAATATTGGCAATCGCTTTAAACTAAGACGAAACCATTTTAAGGGTGATATATATATATATATATATATATATATATATATATATATATATATATATATATATATATATATATATATATATATATATATATATATATATATATAAAGGTGGTCCTTAGTTTTCAACTTCATTTTTTTTCTAATGTCTCACCCCTTCGTCATTTTTTCTTAATTTTATAAAAAAAGGAAGTAATGTATTCGCGAAAAAATTTTCACTCAAAAATCGGCCTTAATTTCCATTTTTCTCACCCCCGAATGAATGTTGAGTTTTTTTTTCCGACCCTATCACACCTAGGAACGTACAGACACCCGAAATATAAATTTTGACGACCCCCAGTTAATTACAACGAATTTTCTCGTGACGTCCGTATTTACGTGCGTATGTGCGTATGTGTGTATGTATCTCGTATAACTCAAAAACGGTATGTCCTAGAAAGTTGAAATTTGGTACGTAGACTCCTAGTGGGGTCTAATTGTGCACCTTCTCTTTTGGTTGCATTCGGATGTTCGTAAGGGGGTCTTTTGCCCCTTTTTGTTGGGAAATCATTGTTAATTTCGATGTAAACTCAAGTTGTGTTATAATTTGTCGGACACTTGGCGATATATCGCCAGTCTTTTGATCGCCAACTTGGAGAAAAATTTGACCGTTTTTTTTCTTTTAAAATTTGGTTTCAATTTGTTGATCTTTAGAGAGTAAACAATTGAATCCCATTAAAATTGCCAATAATGGGGAAATGACATTAAATTGGAGTAAAAGGAAGTCATTTCATGCACACATCAGCTCTTTTTTTTAAACAGTTTGTCTAAAACAAAAATTGGGCCATTCCTACAAATTTAAACGGTGCGGCAAAAGCTGTAAATGTGGCCGATTTTTTTTAAATTTGATTTTCAAATTTAAAAGAACAAAAAATACAATTTTATGTACCATACTAAAAAAAAAAAAATCAATGTACATTAAAACATCGTATACACATATGTTTCACGGTAGGGGGTGCAGCGCTCGTGATGAGCCTCTTGCTGTTTCAGCTTGCGGTATATTGCATGTAGTTCCGCTTGCCGTTCTGTGGGGTACGTGAGCAATAACGAGCACGGGCGGCAGCCCCCTAGTAATGTTATAATTTCTTAGTTTGTGGTTAAGCAGTCCTAACCCTTAATTTAGTTATTTTTACTATTAATTAATATTTGTTTCAAATTTAAATAGAGTGAAAAACTGTTCTGGAAAAATTGAAGAAATCGGCCATTTTATTTCATTTTTTCACTTCCTTAGCGGCACGTGTTATTATTGAAATTTTTAAAAATAATTCTTGACTATTACTATTTCAAAAGAAAAAGATGTAAGGGGTGAGACTAATAAAAATATAAAATTAATTTTTTAGCCTATGTATACTGGGATCACCCTTGTGTAACCTTGTAATAAAGAAATAAAGTGTGTTACTTGAGTAATTTGCCATGGAGAACAATTTATATTTCAATAAATAAGCCCCTTTTTTTTTATTTCTTTTAAATTTCTTCAATAGTAAAAAAATCATAAAATGTTCATCTCGGGAAAAGAGAAAAGACATACTTATAAGGATTGCCGAATGGCTATTTCAATGCACTGACTGAATAGAACATCGAACAAGTCATGAAAATAAGCTATTATTCCAAAACTGCAATGTAAACTTATTTTTAACAAAAAAAAAAAAAAAAAAAAAGAAAAGACAGAAAGAAAGGACGTACCTATTAATATTTTACCGAACGGAAACAGATAACTTCCCCCAAGACATTGTAGTGCATGTTTATTATTGATGTTTAGGCATTATTGAAAAACATTTCCATATTTTTCTTTTCTAAATGTTTTTATTTGAAGCAAGAAATATATTTATCATATGCAGTTTTCATATTAATCTTTTATCTTTTGAAATGAACACAGTCTCTCCCTTCTCACTTCACAATGTTTTCGCCTGAAACAGAAATATGAAAGGACTTTCATCATAAACATGTCGTCGAAATTTCTCTCGCAATTTGGCTGAACAAAAGGCAGTATTTTACTCTAAATGAGCAATAAAAACTTGGTGAGTATAAGGTTAATACACGCTACATGAAATAACAGTTGTTTTCGTTAGATGTAAAAATTAGTAGACATCTCCATCTGGCTACCACACTATGAATGAAAAAGGTAGAAGTTCTTTGTACAGTAAAATCTAGTTGTAAAGCCACCCTTAGGGGCTAATCTAAAGTGCCCGTATAAGCGGGGTGATCAAATATCCCATAAAAGGAAAAATCCAGCATCTAAATGCGTGTTATTTTAAGCATAGGGCAATTTCACCGCAGCAGTCTAACATTCGCAAAGAAAAAAAAAATGCTCCTGCAGTTTTAAAATTGCATCAAGTATTTATCTGATATGTGCTTGTACATTGCATTTAGAACAGAAACTATACAAGTAAGGGTACTGTATATGTTATTTTCGTACTTATAAATTTCAAAAACTGCCCGTTTCGGAGAAACATAATTACCATGTTTTTGGTACCTCTTTAAATTTAATTGTAAAAAAAATGTTTTTCTCAAATTAAATACATTTATCTAGTTTCTGTCATTGCATACAATGCGTGTGTACATTTTTTCCCTTACAAATGTCAGTCTTTTATGATGGAAATACCCTATAGTGAATAAACCCTGTATTTATTACAGAAACACCTGTGAAACGCAAAAGTTTAAAAAATTATTTTTGCACAGAAAATATAAAGTAAGAAAACGAGCTTTTCTCTGCCAAGTATCGAAATAATTTAATTTTTGCTTGAAGTAGACATTAACACCTGCCCAAAAACTGAGAGTGCTGCTTGACTGGTTTCCGAAATAAATGGTTCAAATTCCCTATTGAGTTAGTCAGTTTTTTTCAAAGTGATCATCTATGCATAATGACCTTATAAGCGGGTGATCTCATAACGAGGTTTGCATTGCAAGAAGCAAATGAAAATGAAACAATTGCTCGTACCACACACAAAACTTATTCTTGTGTAATTTTTAGTACTTCCCATTGACTTCAAAAATCTAGGGGAAATTCGAAAAGGTTAGTCTTCGCTTTCTATATACAACATTCTTCCACCTATCCAGAACGATTAATAGGATTCTACTGAAATTATTTTTAACTCTTCATCTAATTTAAGGAAAACCAAAATTTTATTCGTCGATGTAATCTGATTATATTTGAAAGAAGTACCAATTATTTTTCTAACGAGTCACATTTTTTAAGGATCACATCTTTAACAAAAAAACAGGAGAGAATTTGATCTGAATCGAAATTAAAAAAAGAAAAAAAAAACTATCTTTGAAAACTGATTTTTTTCAATCAAAAGAAATGTTGAAGCATTTTTTTTAATGTTTGAGATAAAAACAGAATTTTACTTTAGATTACGCTGAAAGCGCTTTCAAGCTCTTTTCCCTTCTTTTTAACGTATTTTATTTACAGAGAGAGGTTAGAATAGTATGCTACTATTCTAACCTCACTACTTCTACTAATACAAGCACCATCGGAAAATACTTGTACATTTCAAAAACCCATCATTATTACAGTTCAGAAAACGTACATTAACTTTTCATACAGTGTATTATTCAAAAAATCTATTCTACGTATAACACTTACTTAAAATATTTTATACTACAACAAAATGTTAGAGTCGGAAATTTTTAAAATAAGTTTTCGTTCAAAGCAGAGAAACTGGGTGACCCTTTTATTGTATAGAATTCTTAATAATAAAACTATCTAAATCGAATCCTTTCCTATGCTAGTAAAATCCGACCCCATGTATATATCTACACTGTTAAAAACATCCTGAAATTTGACGGTAAAAGTTTCTCTTATCTATGTAACTGGCCAGTAACTTTTACCGTAAAATCCTTTTTAAGCGACTTCAAAAAAGGAGGTTATGATTTCATCCTGCGGCTTTTTATGTATGTTTTCGTATTACACCAAGAGTACTGGACCGATTTGAAAAATTCCTTTTTGTTTGAAAGGGTATACTTTCCAGATGATCCCATGTTAATTTTGTCTGGATCTGATGCGGGGCGCTTTGCATAAGTCCAAATTTAACTCGTTCTTTGATAGCTTAAAATATTTAATAATCCAAACAGTTTTTTTAACACGTGAATTTTAGACTTAGCGGCAAAGCGGTTACCCTCTACTACCTCAGTTCAGCCGAGGTGAAAATCCAGAAAATAATTTTCTAGTCACAGGAAGTTTTCTATAAATAGTACTTCATCGTGTGAGAGTCGTAAAATGAAACACACTCGCAAGATATTCATTAAGTTATCCAGAAAGTGAAAACAAAAGAGATTTATGAATAATGTAAATAACATTTCTATTGTACCCTTTTCATCTAGTTGCTAGGAGATGCAAGAAGAAAGAAGACTAGAAAATGCATCACTTTCGAGAAATAAGAAGAAATAATCTTTGTGAATATGCTAAAAAGGCAATGCATCGTTGAAATCAGATCCAGGAAGAAAATGCAGCAATGAAAAAAAGAAAAAAAAAAGTATCGGAAGTGTAACTACAGCAGCTAATAAGAAAAAAAACAGCACTTTCAAAATATTGTAAAACCGAAAGGATAATCTACATACATTTGCGTGCGAAAGAAAGCAAGGAAAAGAGTAAAAAAAATCATAGGTGAATGTACCTAGTATGCTTTAAATTCGGTTAGAACAAAACTGAACATTCAACATATTTAAACGACATTAATTAAACATATAGTAAAATATTTTGCAATTGAATGAATTGAAATTTGTCTTAAACAAAAACGTATTAACAACTTATTCAAGGTAAGAACATCAATTGTAAACAGAACAATTTTTTGTTTTTAGTAGATCCATAAAAGTTACTTTGCACTAGTTTGACGAATAATTTGAGGCACATCAAACGCTCCACTTTATGATGATTCCCCCCTCTTTTGAGTACCTTAAATTATATTTTGAAGCTTCACTAAGAAGTTAAGCAAAGCTTGAAAAACCTGTGCTATTTATGAAATCAAATCAAACGGTGTGAAATGTTCAATGGCGGTTTGTTTACATTTAAACGTTGAAATTTGACAAAAAGCACTAAACTCAAATCCTGGGCTACGCACCCTAGAAGATTATGTATAAGAAAAGCTTAAATTCCAATTTCATCAGTAGTTTTTTTTTTTTTTCTTTTAATGTTCGAAATGTGTAGAAGCTCTCACCAGTTTATCTTTTAGACTTCCGAAACACAAGAAAATGTAAGCAAAGGACAATTGTCAGAGAGATTTTATACGAATATTAGTATGGTTTTAACCTCTAATCTAATGAACGAAATCTGACTATTTTATCCCAAACGAACATTCGTATGATTTCAGCAACAACAAGCGATCTCTCTACTAACTTCATATTTCTTGCTTAAAGTCCATACGAATAAATAGTGTCCAAACTTCTTAAACTTGACAATTTGTTTTCATCATCAGTTTTTGTAACGACGAGACCACCCTAAGGTCGACGAGAGGTCATGCAAGCCAAGTCTGAAATCAGGCGTCCGGTCCTTGAGGTGGCCCGGATCGGAATCGTCGTGGTATAAGTTGGATAAGTTTTCTGGTAGAGGGGACGCCGGTGACCAAAACAACAAGGGTTGCCTTGTGGCCTTGTGTCTCGGTGGCCCTCGTTATCTTCATCGATACATTACTTCCCCAATTTGAATTTAAGCCCAGAAACACTATTAATTTAAAACTGCGTTATTTATTTAAAACTTATTTCATGTTTCATCAACATTAATAATCATGTGACTATCTACAAAAAGCAATATTTCTACTTCTTTCATACATATCTGCTGCGTGAAGTCCATATGAATAAATAGTTTCGAAACTCCACAAATTTGAAAAATATTTTCATCATTTTAGGGTATCCACAATTTCCGTCGTAGCATTATTTTGTAACTTTAATTTCAGTACCAAGATATTGATTTAAAACTACATTATTCATTTAAAACTTATAACCCAATACTTTTGTTGCTTCAGATTCCAGTTTGGAGCTCAAACGCATTTATATTCGCGTATAACGTATCACGCCATACCTTTTATGCATTGATGCACTCAAGCGTACCACCATCAGTGCACCAAACACTGTAGCAATTACCCCGCAACAGAAGCTGAACTTCAATCTCACTTAGAAATATAGATAATGTAACTGAATCGACAATTACAGATGGTTTTAGCTTAGAGTTAGAAGGACATCACCAAAATGAAAGTGGAAAAAATCTTCTAATATTGATGAGTCTGGTCACGTAGAGCTAATAATGAGAAAAAGCAGAAACTTTTTTTCACGCGTAAGCAAACAAAGTCGTTAAATTGCTCAAAGAATTAATATTCACAACGGTTGGGAAGTTCATCTCATTTAGATTTCGGTACTTGTGCACTTAATTCAAAGGTTAAAGATAATTTGATGCATAAGTAGGGTCTGTCGGGGTAATTTGGGTAGTCAGGGTAAATTTGAGTATAAGTTATATTTTATTGAATAAAATGAAAAGTATTCATTTGATACACCTACAAAAATTCAGTTATAAACATAATCCTTACTTATGAAAATATGCTGGAAAAATGTTGCCAACCATATTTTTGGAATTGATAAAAAATAAATTAAACTTTTTGGTGATGTCGATGCAATGCAAACCAAATACTTCCAAATAGTTCTTATAACTAACTTGCCACTCTATGGTTTTCAAGTTTTTTAGGTATGTAGACATTACATATACTTACTTTAGTTTGGCATTGAACTGAAACATTTAACATAATTAGTTTTCATGTAATTAATGATTTAAAACATGGGGTAATTTGGGTATGCATTACATTTTACCAATTAGAAAAACAAATAATAATTTCATTGGACTTCAAACATAGGCAGGTATGTGCATCCTCACTACCCAAGGTAATATACGCTAAAAATGAATTCGAAGATTGTTTAAATTTGTTTAAATGTTCTGTAACAAAAAACTACTTCCCGTCAATTAATGGCTTGTCATATTGCGCTATTTTCAGGCTAAAATCCATCTTAATACTTAAAAAAATTAGTATTCATACTATCCCATTATTTCTATTGTACAGACACTCAACCTAAGTTTGAAAACATTGAGTAAGACAGTTATTAAAACCATGCTTTGCTCTTTAACTATCACTATACCCAAATTCCCCCATCCACGGGGTAATTTGGGTATAGTGAAACTTGTATTTGCCATTTATATGCAAATGGATCTATTAACATGTAATTTGTAGAAAACTATTCTGGAAAGTCATAATGTTAAGCTGAAACAAGAAAAAGAAAACAAATATGTACATATAAATTTATTAAAAGCCTGGAAAGTTCAAAGTAGGCCATTTTTATACCCAAATTACCCCGACAGTACAGAAATACTTGTGAGAAATAATTAACACTCACTACCATAGCTTCTTTGGTTTCTAGTTGGTACCGGAAAGCATGAAACTATTTTTTGTTTAATTAAAAAAAAACAAATAGTTCAAGGTAACCTTCCCATGATTCTGCACCCAATATCCCCTTTTACAGCATCGACACTTTGCTTTTGACTCAAGTTTCCAGTGCCTCTTTTTTCTTTGAACTAATAAAAACTAAATCAAACTTATGTACAATATTTGTAACCAAAAGACTTATTTACAGATTTGCATAAATATTTATGCAATAATAAAATCCTCCCTTCTTTCGAGTGTAACTGTTTGTTCATGACTAGTACTCAATAGGGTGGAGTCAAAAAAAAAAAAAAAAAAAAAAAATTTTTTTTTTTTTTTTTTTTTTTTTTTTTTTGCGAGTTACTATAGCGCGGACAAGTTGCTATTGGAAAAGACTTAAAAAACGGAAGAAATTTTTTTTGAAATCGGGTGATATCTTCCGATTGCGCAACAAGCCTGAAAATTCGGAAAAATGATTTTTTTTTACAGATTTAAAAATAAAATTGTGTTAATGTTTTTTACAATGCTCTGAGACTGAAAAGTTGCAATTGGTGAAGCCTTGAGAAATTAAAAAGAAACATTGAAATCGAACAATACCTTCCAGTTCAGGAACAAGCCTAAAAATCGAAAAAATTGAGAATTTTAGCTTTTCCTTGTGATAAAAAAAAGATCTTTTTTGTTTTTTAAGTCTTTATTTATCACAACTCTCACAACCCTTCCGCACAATAGCAACGCGCAAAAAAAAAAAAAAAAAAAAAAAAAAAAACGCAGCACCCTAGCACTCAACTATAATAACATCACCCAACTAAATACAAAAAAAAAAAAAAAAAAATACAGTTATTATTTTTCGTTTATACGGAAGCATGTAATGCTATGCAAACACATGACTTCCACAGAAATAAATGAATTTTTGACTTTAATTTGAATTTACATATTTGCGGGAAAGATAGATTTAGCAATTTTAAAGGTTGCCATCATAGGAGGGGTTGCGTATCACAGAAGGCGGCTGAATATTATAACACGAAAAATGTAAAACAGGCGTCCGTGTCAAATATATAATGTACAGGGTGTTTCAAAAGAGTTCCGACAAACTTTAAGGGTAGGTCAAACGTACAGAAACAAACAGTTAAAATGCAGAAATATATTGGAAAAAACGTCACGTATGATCGGTTGCTACAATCTGAAGGAGCATGGACTGTTTGAACGTTTTCGACAATCCATGATTAGTAGTTGTGAGGTTTGTATTGTTGCAGATGGTAGGAACTCAGAGCACATAACATTATGCATCCACTGTTCATTAAACCTGTTTTTTTAACCCATATCTGCATTAATTTATTTTGTCTTCTTTTATCTTTAGTGCTCATACATGACGTCTCAGCCGAAATATTTCAACGTAGAAAAGTTTTTTCTTAGTACGCTTGACCTACCTTTTATGTTTGTAGGAACTCTTTTGAAACACCCTGTAAATACATCGCAAACCAATCTTGTAAATTCTTACGCAATACTAAAATCCAGGTTGAAATGTCGAAATTAGTGTGTAACTAATATGAACATATACAATACCATACCAAAAGAGGCGATTATAAACCTTTTCTTTTCGGATTGTATACCGGAACTAATAATTACTGGTTTCAAAAAATCGTATATTTAAATATATGTATTGAATTTTTTTAAATTCCAAACATCTGTCCAGAAACGACACAGCTCCTGCGGTATGGTTACTTTACTAATTAGCCACATATTCGTTTAATACATTGACATTTCCGAACACTTTCCTTACAATTTGCGCCATCACAAAAAATATGTTTCAACTTCTATGTAATTTTAAAAACACAATAATTTCAGATTCGGTTCAATAACACATAAAATTTGTGACATCCAAAGTTTATGTTTCAACTGCAGCTTTTACAGTTTGAAACAGTTTTTTCGCTAAACGACTTACTTTCGTTCTCAAGAAGTATCTTTTACACTAAAAGCACTTTCACTGCTTCAACTGAAGAAAATAAATCATTCGTTAACAAATCCCATCATATATATCAGTATCATTAAATGAGACTTCACAAGAAATTAATACTCAGTTGTAAATCTGCCAAATGCGTCCGATGCTGACATTGATATAGCAGTAATAAGGAGAGCTTGAGAAAAACGGAGAAAATTTTCATTTCTTTTTGGAAGTCTAACTAATAGTTGTTTTTGCTACAAGCATGAGTTTAAAACATTTTATCTTTTCTCTATCTTAAGAAAAAAAAAAGAAAAAGAAAAAAACAGCGAATATTTAAGATTAATCTGTATTTATAATGTAAAAAACAAATAAAAATATCGTAACGTTTTGCTGAAACTGGGTTGCATGGTGTAAATTTCACTAAAGTCTTCAATCTGTTCACACATTTAAAATTGTTTGAAAAATACTGTGCAGCTATTGATGCTTCACATTAATTAGTGTCTTTTTGTTCAATTAGTGCTCGCGTAACCAAGACGAAAGATGTCTGCAAAAAAAAAAAAAAAAAAAAAAGTCTACCGATAAGAAAGGTTATCCGTTTCACAAACGGATTTTAATCTTACAGTAAAATTGTTGCTTTTATTTTATTTTCCAAAAAATATCAACTATCAAAAAAAAAAAAAAAACGAGCTGATGTGTGCATCACATGACTTCCTTTTACACCAATTTAATGCTATTTCCCTATTATTGCAATTTTAATGGGATTCTCTCTCTAACTCTTTAAATATCACTAGCAATGGCCACATTGAAAGCAGATTGAAAAAAAAAAAAAAAAATCGCCAAATTTTTCGCCAAGTTGGCGACAAAACTTGGCAACCAAAAGACTGGCGATATATCGCCAAGTGACCGCCAAATTATAACACCACTTGAGTTTGCATCGAAATTAACAATGATTTCCCCCCAAAAAGGTGCAAAAGACCCCTTTAGAAACACCCGAATGCAACCAAAATAGGAGGTGCACAACTAGACCCCACTACGAGTCTATGTACCAAATTTCAACTTTCTAGGACATACCATTTTTGAGTTATGCGAGATACATACGCACATACGCACATACATACAGACGTCACGAGAAAAGTCGTTGTAATTACCTCGGTGATGGTCAAAATGGATATTTCGCGTGTCTATACATTCTTAGGCACTTTTCCGCATGTGGTCGAATCGAAAAAAAAACTCAACATTCATTTGGGGGTGAGCAAAATGGAAATTAAGGGCGATTTTTGAGTGAAAATTTTTTCGCGAATACAATACTTCCTTTTTTGTAAAAGGAAGTAAAAAGGAATTTACTTCCGAACGACGAATATTTAAAATTCAATTTTAGCCGAAGCGTAACGTGAACGTTTTCTTACATGCCTTCTTACAACTAAAAAAGGTACTTTTCAACACGTCAATATGATAAAAGGAAGGTCATGACTCTCTTGTTAGAAAATGATTCCGCTAGTCAAAAATTTGTCATCAACTACTTAATTCAATTTGTCAATCGATTTCTTTGATAAATCAAGAACTAAAGGAAAGAAAAAGAAATTACAGTTAAGAAGAAAAAAAATCCGCACATACAACTGATATCAATCTGCACATTACCAATCGGAAATGTCTCTAATAAACACGTCATCTGCACCATCGTTTTAAAGGAAACAGCTTTTCTATTTCTCAATAAGCACATAAAACAACGTATTATAATAGCAGAAAAAGTTTGCTAACTATCTGTACTCTATAAAACCAGAAACATCCAACTGAATAACTCTATTAGCACTAACGGAACAGCTTTTTCTCTTGTTTAGTTTATTAAATATGTGTAAAAAGCATGAAAAATTCGTAGTGATTCATTTTGATAGTTTAAATTGCATTCCATAATGTAAGAGAAAATTTCTAGACACATAAAAATTGACTAACATATTATTTTTTTAAAAAAATGATTTTTTTATGGTTTAGATTTAACGTCATTCACCAGTATTTGATAGCCGCACTAGTAGTTGAAATTAAAAAAAATATATATTTAAGTTTATAATTAATATGAATTCTAAAATTTTGAATTCAAATTATGTTTTTTGTAATCACGAGTTGCGACAGGACCCTACTTATTGGTTACTACCCCACTCACTTGTTTCTAGAAACGGCTCCCGTCCCTCCTCTTGGGCGGTTACGTGTGTACAATTGTGTATGTGTAGGCTTGTGTGTGTGTGTGTAAACCTGTGTGTATGCACGTTGGCGTGTCTGTAT
Source organism: Uloborus diversus (assembly GCF_026930045.1). Lineage (NCBI taxonomy): Eukaryota > Metazoa > Arthropoda > Arachnida > Araneae > Uloboridae > Uloborus > Uloborus diversus. The sequence continues at coordinate 4,300,745 of NC_072733.1, forward strand.
ATGTGTAAAGGTGCTTGTGTGTATGTGGTGAGTGTGTATGTGCGTGTGTGTAGGACATGTGGAATGTGGATGCCACCGACCAGGAGAAGAGGCTACTGGGAGGAGTCCCGCCTGCAGAGGACGTTGGGGTTGAAAAAGGAACCAAACATCACGGACATTCAATTGAAAACAATTAGCAATCGCGATTGCTCAAAAAAAAGCACGAAAATTACAAATTATAAAATGGTGTTTAAATGTGCTACGCTTGAAATTTCAGCTTATGAAGGGTGTCCCAAAATTAACGCAAGATTTGAATTTGCCACCATTTTTTCCATCAATTGTTGGCAGCCATGAAAAAAGAACAATTTGACAGTTAGTAAAAATGGGGTTGTACCATACAGCTAGAGAGAGTGAAACATTTCAATTACTGCATGAGTAGTGATGTAAAATACCTGGGTATTTATTTTTAGGGGTAAATACCCAGGGTATATACCCGGGTAAATACCCAAAATGGGTATTTACCCGGGTATTTATTTCAAAAATTTATATTCAACTAAAATACTTTTCTGTCTGTATTTCACTATGTATATATATAACCAACCATATCCGAAACAAATTTTTGCCCAAAAATTGTTTTTTGATCACCTATTCAAAGAATTATTGTGTGAAACAACTTAGCAATATAATATGATATTCACATCAAATGTGTTGGATATGCCTAATCAATGTCCCCATCTTTCTTTTCTGCTTTTCACTTTTCAAAGCAAAATTTAAAGTTTTACCAGCACAAATACAAAGTGAGTGACCAACTAACGCCTCCTAAATACTAAATGCCTATCGCGTTCTCCCTTTTAACATAGAGCAAAATGATCCCATAAGTATATTTTCAGTCTTCTGGCTACTGCCAACTATCGAAAGTCGAAAGCATTAGAAATTAAAAGCTGAGAAAACAGTTGGTTAACGTCTAAATTAAAATTTTAAAATTAACCAATTAACGATTTGATTTGAATTGTTTGGATCCATCGTTATAGCAACACCATCCATGCATTGCCGTCAGGTAGTAGCGTTTGTTTGTGTACCGGCGGAGGATCACTTTTAAAGCAAATGTGATATGCGTTTAGTATTTAGGAGGCTTTGGACAAACTGATTACAACTCAAAGCCAAAACTAACTAGTAACATGATATTATGAAAAATCAATGAAAAGTTGTGCTAGTGCCATCTATGTGACAAAATTAAACTTAAATCCTTTTGCTTTACCCCCAAAAAAATTAAATTATCCTGCCATCTTATTTAAGTTTTAGAATAGTTCATTCTAAGTTCTGACAGTTTTTTTTTTTTTTGATAAGATTTCATTATGCCTTTAATTAAAGAAATTATAATATATAAATTTTTATATTTTTAATCTTTCATTTAACAGTTTATGTTTTAAAAAGAAAATCATCACCTTTTGATACCACCTAAAGTTTTTTTTTTTTTTTGGCAAAATGCGCGCGCAATTACTAGGGGATTTACCCTGCCTTAGGATAAATACCCAAAAAATATATTTACCTTCCCACCTGACATCACTAATTGCGTGTATTAAAAATAGTTCAGATAAATTTTCATCATGAAGTACTGGGAAGCAAATGCAAATGAGCAAGGCAACAGAAAACAATATTTTTTTTTCGCTTATTAATATGAAAATTGTTTCTATATTTGCTACGTTACCACTTAAACGGCAATAAAATAAATAAATAAATAACATCATAGTCTTAGTAACTTCTTAGTAAATTCTTCCAAGCATCCCCCATGCTTCCTTTTTTTTTTCATTTTGGATATGACTAACCTAGATTGTGATTTTGAAATCCTGAAGTTCATCATTGAATTGCTTATACTTGTCCAATTATGACATTGAAAAGAAAGATTCTTTGGTTCACGATACGTTTCTTCACGATAATTTCATCAAGTCTTCCAATAAAAAATATTATAAACTGTGTAATACATATGTATGTATCAGCTTTACCAATTATTTCATACTTAGATTTAAAAAAAAAAAAAAAAAAAAAATACTTACTTTTTGCATTTTTTTGTAAAATACCCAGTTTTTGGGTATTTACCCAGGGCTTGGGTAAATACCCGGGTAAATACCCAAAAAATATTTACCTACCCACTATGGGTATTTACCCGATCCACATCACTATGCATAAGGCATTTCCTAGTCGCGTACTCTCTCATTTCGGTGATCTGAATTGGCACCCTAGATCGTATGATTTAACATTATTAAATTTCTTCTTATGGGGTTATTTGAATTCAAAGGTCTATGTCAACAAGCCCACAACCACCCGTGCATTTCCATGTTGCGATACCGAGCGCCAATAACAGTAACTGCTTGACCAGTCTCAACTTTCATTATTTTTGAAACAATTGTTCAATAATGAAAGCGCGTTATTGTATCGTATAACGCTCCATTTTTTTTAAACCCTAACCTCTCAGCTATCGATTGTTTTTTTTTCAGAGATGCCAACACTATTTTGCACAAATGGCAACAAAATCAAATCTTGCGTTAATTTTGGGACACCCTTTACTTGCGGATCTTTTAATGCCTGTGTTCCTCTCTAGCCAATTTAATTTTTCTTTATTAGTGTGAACTACTAGTACGGGTGTAAACTACTGGCGGATTTACCTTAAACATTATCAATAATAAATTTAAAGGAGGTGCAAAATATGCGATGGCAGCAAACAGGCCTAATGGAACTCTCTCATTGGGCACTCACTCGCTCGTACGGAGATTTTCGGTATAAAAACGAGCTTAACGTTAAACGTAAATGAACGTTTTTAAAGTCTGTCATTTTTTCCTTAAAAACGTGACATTTTCTGGCAAACATATCATGAAGAGTGCAAAACTTGGATGTTTTCAGTCAAAATATAAGGAATGTTTTATAGTACTAAGTGGGGCTGTCTATCAATTCATGCGGAAAAAAAAAACTTCTGGATTGCTTAATTTCTCAGAAATCAACGAAAACCACTCAGATAATAATCAAATAGTAACTAGAAAGAAACATACCGCACCAATGAACTTAGCATTGTGTTTGTCGAGTAGTAATCCTTTCTACGGCTTGTTTCGACAGGTTAAAGTTTATATTTTTGATATTTCCCCACTATAGCTCGTTCACGGAAAATATAAACTAGATTTAAATTAAGAAATATACTATTTGGCGTTGTCAACCATGTGTTTGGCGTGGAGAGTAACAAATCAGCGCCAAGTATGTGGTGAATATTGGTTTGTTACCTTTTTTATTGCAGGGAAAATCCATAGAAGTGGCAAACCTTAAGGAGAGAGCTTTTTGCTTACAGATTTGACATAGGAATGTTCTAGTCTTTTATAACTAGAATGAAAAGTTTTTTCACACAATTTTGCTTTTCTTCTTAACCTTCCTCCCATAATGCTACCAAAGATAGCTTAAAACTGTATTTTGGGGAATTAAATTTCTAGAAATTACCAGAGATGATTCCTCGAATCTATCTTATTTGTGCAATAATATTGCATTTATGATCCAATTTTGATTCGTGTGCTCGTATTTTAATAACAAGCTCCTCTGAAACAGAAAACTGGATCCACCCCTGTCAAGGAGGGAAATCTTTTTACTTTCGATCACAATTGAAATGGAAAGAAGTAATATTTAAACACATTTTTACAATGAGAAAACAATTATAATTTTCTGGTGTGACATTTTCAAGAGAGAAAAACTGTCGTCGAAGTGTAAGGCTTTGAGCAAGAAAGAAATACAGGAAATATCCAATGTAGTTTAAAACAAATAAACCTATTACAGAATACACGTGTTTCGGGGTTTTAAGGAACCCCTTTTTCAATTCAAAGGTGTCGCCCAGTAAAAGTTTGGCTTTTACTGGGTGTCTTTACATCTAGAAGCTCACACCTTTGAATTGAAAAAGGGGTTCCTTGAAACCCCGAAACACGTGTATTCTGTAATCTGTTTATTTGTGTTAAACAACGTTGGATATTTCCTGTAAGGCTTTGGTTTTACTTTTTAGGATAAAATTGCTCTGTAACAAGACATATGTTTTCCTTGTGGATAGTTTCGTCTTTCACTCCCTCTGCCTTTAATCCTAACAAACTGAGAGGGAGGGTGACAAATTGACAGATTGCCCAAGATGGCAAAAAGCGAAGCTAAGGTTTTGTGCGGACTGAGCTGTCTTCGGAAGATATATTCACTCAAACTTTTTTTTGCGTAGCTCTGTCTAAGAAATGGTTTATTTTTAAAAGTGCGAGTGAAATGCTTATCCACAAATCAGTTCCTTATAAACACTTTCCTTAACCATCTTATAAGAACGCAGACAATCAAAAATCGGCAGACAATTTTGGAAAATACACATAAAATCAGCACAAGTAAAATGATCTTGCTCATGATGTGTATTACTTACAATGCAATTATACGTTATTATTGCAGTAACTGTAAAATTCAGTATCGTAACTGTAATACACGTATCACAAATGTAAAATAGAGTTGAGGGGACTGCGATATTTGGTTGTTATAACCGATAGCTCTTAAAGAACGGATTGATGGAAAATATCATAAAATTTCAAAACGTACTTGATTAGTTAGTTCATTTTCGAACAGTACCAAAGGATTTGGTTAACTTGTTTTGAATTCTTATTGTCTCTTTCTTGTGTTATTATATCCTGTATATATATATATATATATATATATATATATATATATATATATATATATATATATATATATATCTTGGCTTCGAAAATAGTTTGAAGTTTCTCTGCATCTCAAAAATTACTTGCTACGTCAAAGGTGGTTCAGTTTGAAATTATTCACGTTTGTCGTTATCGTCGTCGCTTTCATCCATTTTTTTCATCTGCTTTGGATTGAAGTAGAAGTACAATATCCTCATAAATTAGTCGTTGTCATCAACTTTATCAATTCAAAGATACTATTTTCAATTGTATCTCTAAACCACAAATTCAAGAAAGGACTTGTTCTCAGGATTTATGATGCATCACTAATTTTCGGTAATTTGCCTTAATGGTGACACACGAAAGACTGATGCATTGTAGGGGAGGGCACTAGGTCTGGTTATGGGCCGGACGCCACGACGTGGGTCTCTTATACAACCCCACTGGAAAAAAAAGTTATTTATATTGATTTTTGTTTTTTTCTTGAGTTCTGCCCTAATTCGAATAAGCGCCCTACTTATTATCAGAATAACGCGCTATCCTTCCGCGCCACTTAGTCTTCATTGCCGAATGATGTCTGAAAAAGTCAAGTATGGCATTCAATTCTCTAATTCAGCGAAAAAACAGAAAATAAAAGGTTTATATGAATATAAAATATTTTTTTCATGTAAATTTGACATGCAGTAATTTATAGAAAAAAACAGAAAATAAAAGGTTTAAATTCATATTAAAATATTGTTTCGTCAAATATTTCGCTAACTTGGCGATATATTGCAAACTTTGGTGACAAAACTTGGCGACCAAAATCTTGGCGATGTATCACCAAGTGTTCGCCGAATTATAACATCACTTGAGTTTGCATTGATATTAACACTGATTTTCCCCCCAAAAGGTGTAAAAGACCGCTTATGGAAAATCCGAATGCAACCAAAAGGGAAGGTGCACAACTAAACACCACTAGGAGTCTACGTACCAAATTTCAACATTTTACGGCATACCGTTTTTGAGTAAAGCGAGATACATACGCACGTACATAAAGACACCACGAGAAAAGTCGTTGTGTTTAACTAGGGAATCGTCAAAATGGATATTTCGGATGTCTATACGTTCTTAGGTATATATGCACGTGTGGTCGGGTCGAGGAAAAAAACTCAACATTCAGTCGGAGTTGAGCGAAATGGAAATTTAGACCGATTTTTGAGTGGAAATATTTTCGCGAATACAATACTTCCTTTTTTGTTAAAGGAAGTAAAAAGAAGAAAACACAAATATTTCTTCAAAAGCTGCAAAATTTAAAAAGGCTCCTTTAAGAAAATTTCTTTAATGGGGTAGTACCAGGTATTTTCATTTTCTCGAATAATATACGGGGTTAGCTTAAAAGAATGTATCGGGTTTAACAATTTATATTTTATAAACTGTTACACTTAGCACTATAAATGAGACAAAAATATAAAAATAAAGTGTCCAAGTTTTTTTCACTCACAAATGCTCGATGTGTGCGCCTTTCGTAACGTTTTATACAGATTAATTTTTCCAATATTGGCAATTTTAATGTGATTCAATGGTTAACTCTATAAATATCACCAATTGTGGCCAAAATGAGACCAGATAAAAAAAAAGCGCCAAATTTGTTGATAAGTTAGCGACAGAACTTGGCGACCAAAAGCTTGGGGATATATCCCCTAAATGTTTGCCAAATTATAACACCACTTGAGTTTGCATTCAAATTAGCAATGATTTCTCCCCAAAAAAGGTGTAAAAGACCCCCTTTGAAGCATCCGAATGCCACCAAAAAGGGAGGTGGTGAATTCGAGGGAAAAAGAGACATGGTACTTGAATTTTAAAAATTTAATTTTCTGTCACTTGCCATATACCATTCTCTTCAAAAATAAATGAGTTCTTGAGTCTTAACTAGTTTTTCCCAAATAGTTTGAAAACTTTTAGAAAATCAAGTACAAAAGCAAGTTCTCTTTGCGTTTCGACTGGGCAAAAAATCTCTTTTTTGTTACATACTGTAACTTCAATAAACTTGTTATCAGCATATAATATTTAGGTTAACTTTTATCCTTTGAATGTCTAGTTAAACTTTTTGGTAAGTAATTTAAAATTCTTTTTTTTTTGGACCATGAAATAGGTCCATTACTAAGGTGACAGTTGGATGTCCTTCCGTTACCACATACTACATCTCACATAGTTCACGAAGAATCTATTGGGTATAGAAATTGTTTTTTTTTTATGCAAAGCAGAATTATGTCCAAAAATACCCGCACATATTTCCTAAAATACCCGCAATTTAAGCCTTTACTGCATTGTCACGTTTCATAATGGGCAAGCAAAAAGCTGTTTCAGCAATTCAGATATGATTAATAAAGTATCTCGTATGATTTGTAATAAACTATTAATAATCCAAATACGTATTACAAATCATATGAAATATCTCGCAAATCACTGTCCAATAAGAGAGAGACAGCTGTTTCTATAACTCGCAACTATGAATAATATACAATTAAAGTCTTTTAATGAATATACTATACCTACACTATATGACCAAAAGTATTAGGACACTTTCAAAAATTCACATTTTAATGGATTTCTCAAGAAATTAGAAACTAATTGCTTTGTAACTTTTCTCACATAAAAGTATGCCCCAGCTCTCATCTGCCAATAAAAGTTATATCAACCTTGCGTTTCGGGGATTAGTTGCAAATCGACGAAAACAAAATTGTTTTTTGTTCATCATTCACCGTAAATAGCTGTCAGCAAGCTGTAAATTCCAGAAATTAGTTAGCTTACTCTGTACAATTATTTTACATACTTTCGAGAAAGTATCACTAATATCACAAAAATGAGCATTTCTTTCAAAACTACGAATTTTATTTCAAGGTTTTTAACCCTTAAAAATCTTTCGGTACTCTATGTTCGATTTGAAAAGGAATGGCTCTTAAAATTTCTTAAATTTGATGTCGTTGAGGCGGCAGAAGATAAGTATCTACGATTTCAAAAATTCGGCACGTTTGTAACGTTTAGGAAATACCACACACCAATACATAAAATCAGCGATTATTTATTAATTTTTCTATTCTCCATTTTTAGGCACATGTATTGCAAATTTTAAAAACACTGAAGCAACAAAAGATATAAGCTCAGAGATTATTTTTAACATGCTTTTATTCGCTTCACTTGTATGTTTGTGAGTAACTCTCCTTTGGACTAAGAGCTAGTGGCTTATTACTTAGTACATCCCACCACTTAATGAGCGTTCGTGGCCGAGCGGTCTAAGGTGCGGGTCTTCGCTGACGTCCACCTCCGGGAATCATTATGCGTGCGTTCTAATCCCGTCTACATTGAATTTATAATCTAACTCAATTCGCGCCCACTTTTTGTGATTGGATTCTTTTAAAATTTGAAATGCAACCTCAGACCCGATGACAATGCAATATTCTAAAAAATTAACTTATTATTAATAAGTTATCAGTTTATCCTAATTAACACGCTTTTATTAGCTTAACTTGTATGTTTGTGGGTCCGACTTTCCTTTGAACAAATTGCCAGCGGCTTATTAGAATTACTTACAACGTACAAATCAGAGCTGCGGAGTGTAACAATGTTTGCACATGAATTTACCAGAAAGCATTCAAAATGTCTGATGCAAATAATGCAATAGAATACTAAAATACATTCCACTATAAAAATCGAACACACGCACAAAGATTTCATCTAAGATTTACAAGTGTTAGCAATATTTAGTATATAAATCTTATTTGAAATAAAATAATAGTTTAAAAAACTAAAAAAACACGCTTTTGTAGCAAAATGAACTAAAAAGTAAAAAATAAAATAATAGTTTAAAAAACTGAAAAAAAAAAAAAAAAAAAAAAAACACGCGTTAGTAGTAAAATGAACTAAAAAGTTAAAAATAATGTTTGGATGACAAGAATATAAAGTAATTGACCAAACACTTCATTTTACTGCAATAAAAAAAAAAAAAGCGTGGGAGGCTGCATGGATATCAAGTGGAAGAAATTTAAGACAACTGATAAGAAGCCCCCACGCTTTTTTTCTATTACAGTAAAATGAAGTGTTTGGTCAATTACTTCATATACTTGTCATCCAAAGATTATTTTTTACTTTTTAGTTCATTTTGGTACTAAAGCATGTTTTTTTTTTTTAGTTTTTTAAACTATTATTTTATTTTTTAGTTCATTTTGCTACAAAAGCGTGTTTTTTTAGTTTTTTAAATTATTATTTTTGAGGATAGCCATTCAAAAATATTTCGCGCTACCGTTTTGAAAGATTTCAAGAAATTCCATTTCTTCTGGGTGCCCTATTATGCATAAAATAAATAGAAAAGTTATTACTGGAACGCTCATAAAATGACAGCGTTGTGAGAAACTACGAATTAAAAAACGCAGAAAATTGAAATTTTGTTTCACATTGGCAGAATGAATGCCATACTTTGCACCGAGCTATGGAAAATCGGCATGATGGTACGTTTATTTTATTTTATTGAAGATTTTGCTTGTTTATGCATTTTTGCCAATAACATTAATGTATTTCTTATGTATGTAATACCATGTTTGTCACTAACACAATTTCTAACCCTAAATTCAAGATTCCGATTCTAACTAGCATGAATAAAATAAAAATGGAGCGCCCGCATTAGACTTCAATCAGTTCCACAATACTTGAGCGTGGTAAGGTAAGATTTTAAAGTTCAGTTGAAAACTATTAAGTTAACTTGATAAAAAAATTATACTTGTAGCAAATAAAGCACAAATAGCTTTTTCTTTAATGCAAACATTGCTTATACTTTGAATTTTTTTAGATGGATTACAGAAAGAAATCTTATTGAAAGTAATGATAAAATCAAAAACTGAAGACTCCAAAAATAGTCGAGCTTTTTAAGTGCGTTAAATCTTCCTAAACGTGAAAGATTTTGATGTATGTGAGCTTTGTCAATCAAAAAAAGGAATACCGAAAAATAATAAAAACAAACTAAAAATAGTATAAATAGACACTTTTTTCTTTCATACTTCAATGTTCGAGTTTCGATAAATAAAACAGTTCAATATTTCCTAGTAAAATAAACACAATTACAAAAGCTCTTACATTGATGAAAAGCACGTACATGCAAAATCTGAAATAAAAACAATTTCGTCCAGAAATAAAGCAGCCTGCTTTCTGGTTTTTAACAGCGATTTTACATTAGCAGACCTGTTCTTCTCTATAAATCTTAGGGCCAAAATTTTTTCACATATAGCTTTTTAAGAATTGAAACAATTTTTGGGATTTAAATATGAATTGCATGAAAAGAAAAAGTATGTTAAAATAAAAATACTGTATGTTAAAATAAAAGTTCATTCTTTCTGTTTGTAAGGCATCATTTCAGTAAATTTCAAATATATATTTTTTATTTTTGAACTTGAATATTTTAGTTTCAAGCATTTCTTCTTTATTTCAATATGTGAGAGAGCAGAAGTAGATACAAGTTATACAAAAAATAAATTATGACAAATGTTTTTACAAGATGAAATGTTCGATTTGAATAAGTAAAAATAATTATAAAACAAGAACGATTACTATACAATACTTATAAAGCAAACCTAGTTTTGTTTAGATGATATAAGAAACAGATTTATTTATTCTTGAAAATTTATTTACATTAACTTATAACTGGTGACTTAAAATTAAAAGAAAAAAAAAATTTTGAAAAAAAAAAAATGGAACCGACTTTACAAAATTGCTCTAAAAAGTGAAAAATAATTTTATTCTTTAAACACCATCGATACTACTTTTAAACATAATTTTTGAAGTTGGCGCAAAAACAAAAAGTGAAATCCAGTGTAACCATGCTTTGTTCCTTTTTTTAAAAAGAAAATCATCCAAAGTTACAAACGAAACATTGAGTTATGGCTGTGAATGATTTTATCTATCGTTTTTGCGCCAACTTCAAAAATTATGTTTAAAAGTATTATCGATGGTGTTTAAAGAAAAAAATTATTTTTCACTTTTTAGAGCAATTTTGTGAAGTCGGTTCTATTTTTTTTTCTCAAAAATTTTTTTATTTCATTTTTTTAGTGTAAATGTATTTCAGAAATAGTAAGAAGTTACCATCACGAAACTTCACCTTATTTTTTCCATAAAAATGCTTCATACTAAAAAAAAAACTATAAACACGCCTTTAACTTGAAGCGATTGGCACTAAAAATTTGTTTTTGTTCATCTCTGGAATTTATTTGTGTGTTAATTTAATTTTAACCATTTAAATATTACGTTTTCCCTTACTAATTTGCATTTCACAGCATACAAGTTGCTTGTGTTGCAATTCTGTATCTCCTTACTTAGCTCAGATCATCTGTTATTTACATAGATGATAACGATAAAAATACTACTATAGTTGAGGCAAACCTAACCTCAATGACAATGAAAAAATTTGATGCTTGCTTCAGAGAATCCTTCATTCAAAATTATCATTACAATTACTATTAATGTTACTCTTGTATAACACCAAACTTTTATAACAATGGGTTTATATTTAATCATTTAATAGGGAAATTGCATGAAATTTACTGTTTTTAGCCCATAACTTTTTTTCTACAGAACAAATATGGTCAAACAAAGTAATGGGACCTAAGTTGAGCCATCCCCTATCCATTAAAAAAAAATCATCAAAATCGGTTCACTAGGTGAAACGCTGTGAGTGGACAAAAAATTAATTAAAAAAAAAAAAAAAACAAAAAAACACATACGATATGAACTGATAACCGCCTCCTTTTTGAAGTCCGTTAAAAATAAACGATTTTTGCTTTCACTTTTTAGTTGTTACCAAACAAAACAAATTAAAAAATATTTAATTTTAAAATTTTATGCTAGAAATAAAGATTTTACCTGTAAATCGTTTGCATAAAAAAAAACTGCATTCATCCCGCGCTTTTAATTCACTTAATTTTGATGCAATCAGTCCCTCTGAACATTGTCGATATTAAGCCGCCTTAAACTGCATTTCTAGTTTTATTAACAAAATGTATTCCATGTCTTAAAACAAAAAATGGAAAACTATTCGGAATTTCTAAAATATTTCTGCAATTTTTGGTTCCAATTGATTTATATTGTTGTTGGTTTTTAGGTAAATGTACAAATTTCTTAGCTGTTAATATAAAGTTATCGCACTGTTCAAAAATTATATCGAAGTCAAATAAATCCTTTTTATTCCTCCTTTCGTCAAGACTTCCTTTCAATTACATCTGTTTGATGCAAATACTTCTGTTACATCAGGAGTTATATAGGATGTAAATTTCTCCGATGGCATTAATATATATATATATATTTTTTTTTGAACTGTTAAAAATTAAACAAGAAAGTGCTGGAGCCAAGAATTTATTTTTTGAAGCATTACTGTTTTGTTTCGTTTTTAAAAGTATTTTTCCCGGATAGAGGCAAAAAGTAAGGAAGAAAGACCCCAAGAAAGAATTTTAAAATCACTTTATAGCTGCAAAAAAAAAAAAAAAAAAATGCTACAGTTCATAACGATAAAAAATTCTGTTAGATACTTTAATTCATTTGAAAAGCACATAAAAAGTCGCTTTATTCAAATGCATTCAATCAATCGTATTCTTTTCTTCTCACTAAATATGCACATTTAACTTATATGTTATCGAAAAATTTCCAACTTCTCAAGATTGCTTGTCTTGAATTTGAAACTTAAAGCTTTCTAAATGCAATAAAAACCAATAATAACGAACATAAATAAATAAAATACATTTAAAATTTGGGCGCTTCGTTTTGATTCTGGAGAGAAAACTCTCATTCTTTTAAAATATACAATGACAGATTAAATTATGCTACGATTTATTTTGAATGTAATGCATTTCCGAAATTAACAATAGCTTTAAAACGTGCTCTGTTATATATTCATAAAGAAATTTCTTTTGAATGACGTGTTTACTATTCTTAAAAGTATTATTGTGAATTAGATTAAAATTTTCTTGGAGAAGCAATTTTTTACTCGAAAAAGGAAAAAACAAACAGCAAAATTTACAAGAGGAAAATATGACATTGAACAAGAAAAAATATTATTATAATTATTATGATTATTTTATTTTATTTTTTTATTTTTGATGAGCTAAAATAAATTGCATTTTATTTCATAGTAGCAAATTTATGCATTTTCACATTCGAAAAAATATGGTTTAAACGAAATTTAATCAGAAAAATGTTATAAAAGAATAAAAGCTGTCAAAATTTTCCGCAGAAGTATCAGTAACTGCAAAAGATTTTTAAAAAAATAATTTTACCGAAATTTTTACCAAAAAATGGATGTAAGTTTGATATGGGAAAATTAATCGATACATCGGTAGTCAAGTTCCTCTGTCTCAAGCTCTACCTAATAATTTTAGAGGAAATAGTCTAATTTGAAAAGTTAGTAAATTTTCTTCAGAAAATGTTGTCAAAAAAAAAAAAAAAAATTAAAAGAAAAAAAAAGGAAAGAGAAATATATTCATGGAAAAATTACTTTTCTATTTTATCCTATCATGGCTACTTTTGAAAAATTCAAAAATATTCAACATGACTGTCTGCAGGCTAATTCGAAGCTTTTAGGATTTAAAATAAATCGATGACTGCTGGAAATACACTTTTTACACTTAAGCTAAGAAAAAATTCAGAAAGAGAATTTCTTCTTCGTTTTCTATTACTTAGAATGGAAAATTTATGAGCAAAAAACAGGAAAAACTCTCAGTATACTTAGCATTGACGGGCAATTTACCAGATTCAGTTTGCGTTCTTGTTACTTAAAGGGCTTCATTTGTCGTGCGAAAGAAAAAAAGCCTCGAACGGTAAAATTTAGATAGAAAATGACTTTTGTGATGTGTTTCTTTAATCTCAACTTTTTGCAATACTGTTTTTCACGATTAAAAGTCAAATTATTTTTTTTTCTTTATATAATAGCATATGGAATCTTATTCTTAGTGGTGGTGAAAAGGATTGTGCTGCAGTTAACTTAATTTTATGCATTTAAGCTTCAAAATTTATTATATATATATTGAAATCATGATACTTGATTCAAAGGTCAAATAGTTCTTAAAATTCGTTTAAAAGTTAATTTCAACTTTTGGTTTTAGAGTTAATATTTGGATAATAGAAAGAATATGTGAACTGCACGGAAAAAAAGTTTAACCATTTAATAACCATTGACCATCTGTGCCCTTTAAGTTGAAAACTTATATTATGAATTATCGAATAAAACAATTTAGAATTTATGTTTTTTCCAAGTTATTGAGACATCAGAATCTTAATAGTAGGGAAAAAAAGAAGTAAATTGCTTCAAAAACTTAATGTAAATATTTTCGAAAACATCTTATACTATACTGATATGCTTCTACTTTTTTTCCCAAGTTACTTTAAAACTCATGATTAAACGAAGGTAGGTCATATATTATTAAAATGTTTCTGAGTGGAATAATAAATTGATCAAATTTCTAAAATAATTGCAGCTATACATTCCTTATGGACCATACAGAAACATATACATCTACGAAACCAATTTTCAGAAAACTTGACATACGTGCTATTTCGGTTGCCCGTTAATAGTTATATGCATAAAAACTGTCCACAAAACTCCCAAGTTAGGGAGAGTTTTGGGTGCAGCAGAAGGGTTTGAAGTCCCGCAGGATTTCGGGATTGTAAGGAGCTAGTCCCGCGGGATCCCACAGGATTGACTTTTTTCTTCTAAAAATAGAAAAAGTTGTGCTTTCTTAGAAGGACTGCTTTTGTTACTTGAATTAGCAGGTTTTTTTTTTTTTTTTTTGAAATCCGTACACCAATTGAAGAGCGCTACAAAGTCAAATTCCAATTAGTAATTATTGTTTGGTACGCAAAAGTGTGCCTTAAGAAGGTCCAATGCACCTTAACAAAACATTGCTAGTACAGGATGAGAAATGATTTTTGCTCAAAAAATATAGCGCTTGACGAAAACACGTGCTGTGGCTCCACTTTTGCAAAAGATCCTCATTATCTTCATCATCTTCTGCAATAGATTTTTCTTTTCTTATGCTTGGTTTTTCCCCAAATTGTTGTTGGTTGCAAATTGTGGATAAAAACTAAGGCTATGTATGTTTTGCTGTATCCAATTTAACTTGCATTAAGAACACCAGTGTTGTTTCATAAACGTTGGTCATTGAATCAGTGAATTGGGTTCATTACTGCAAGGAACGAGTGCTACTTGGTTTTACCAAATCGTTAGACTCAGTAAAAGTTTTTGGATAATTTCGCTAATTTTACCTCTCACTTTAAGTTGCTCAAATTTTTGAATGTCTCTTTAACTTATTGTCATGCGAGTCATCCTATGTTTCAGCTAAGTTTCTGTCGCTTCTTTTAGAGTCGTGCGGAATATATAACTAATGGCAGGTTTTACATTGCTTTCTTCTTTGTAGAAAAATATTGTGCACTTAGGTTAAAAGTTTTGAGTGCATTCCTTCAGCTTACATAAGTTCTCCAATACTGTATTGAGGCTACTCCAGCGGGTTTTACAATCTCATTATTTTTTCTAAAGCGTAATTTTCTGAAATTTAAATTTTAATGATGATTTTCGAAAATAATTTTAAATTTTCGATTTTTAAATTATACGCATTTTTTCAATTGCTGAACGTACGAAAACTAAATCCTCCGAATGAGAATACCAATTCAATCTCAGTCAATTTTTATTGTGTTCTTAAATGGTAAATCCACCGTTCATCGTATGAGACGCAAAGTTTTTCTTGATTGATAATCCCGCTAAATATCATGCGGGATTAGGGATTTGGGGATTGGAAACCCTATTCAGCAGACGTTTGTTTTTCGTTTTTATCATGCGCACTTGTTCTAAACCGAAATGTATACGATAATTCACATATGCATCTTCTATTTCTACAAGAGGGCTGTCCATAAATGACGTCACACTTTTTTTCATTATTTTTAACCCCTCCCCCATTTTCGCAAAGTGTCACACTTCACCTCACCCCATCTCCTCGTCACATGTTACGATATTTTTCATAAGCATA